>NC_060177.1:60165153-60465153 GCF_021184085.1 Oncorhynchus gorbuscha | reverse complement strand
GCAGCTGTTATTCCATAGGCTGGGATCCGCACTGTGCAGCTGTTATTCCATAGGCTGGGATCAGCACTGTGCAGCTGTTATTCCATAGGCTGGGATCAGCACTGTGCAGCTGTTATTCCATAGGCTGGGATCAGCACTGTGCAGCTGTTATTCCATAGGCTGGGATCAGCACTGTGCAGCTGTTATTCCATAGGCTGGGATCAGCACTGTGCAGCTGTTATTCCATAGGCTGGGATCAGCACTGTGCAGCTGTTGCAAGAGCACATTTTTCACTGACTGTCCACTGGTTTCAAAAGCAATGATTGATAGGCAGCTTAAACTTCTTGAATTCAACCATTATTTGGTTCAAGTACACATTTAGATTTGTGAACAGCCACCCACAACAACCACAATCCGTAAGGCACAAATAGCTAAATGAGAGAGCAGCAGAGTGATTCACATCAATGCGCTAACGTAGATATCAATAACAAGTTATATCCGTATCGCCGTTTACTACACCACTACTGTTATCCTGACCTCCAAGCGTTTATTCAAGTTGGATAATCTTTTGATGCCGACAACAGTCGCACCATTGGAAGACATAGCTTGGACTGTTGCCTACAAAAATCTATCCCTGCTATTTTCCTGCGATCCATCAAACACATTTGGTGTGTCATCATAGTGGTCTCTGAATTGTGGTCAGACTCCCTCAGGTGGAACAAACTTAAATTTGCACTGATTTGAATGTCATTGAGAAAACAGAGAAGTGTCAAAACATTTTTTTCCCGCAATTTAAAAGTAATCATTGCAGTAATCATCTAGTTTCTGTAATCTGATTATAAGATTGTTGCTGTTTTTTGTAATCCCTTACATGTAACGGATTACATGAAATCCGCTACTCCCCAACCCTGTGCAAACCTTATAAAAACATATAGGCCTATGGGTTAGGCTTCATGAGGTGTGAGACTATGATTTGAAAAGGTCGCAAAAAAAGCATGATGTGTTTCTTGCCTTAAAATGGCGATCATTCACAAATGATAATATATAATTCACAATAGACTAATATTGTCACCCATCACACTATTCTTGATAATCCTGTCTTACCATATACAAAATAATTGTATGTATGAAATGAGTTTTGATTTAGAATGGACCATTATCATGCACCTGTCTCAAAACAGATTTTTTAAAAATGTCATCTATGCACTTAACTAGCGAATGGAGGAGGCTTTTCGCATGGTTCATTTTCATGCCAGCCAGGTAGGCTATACTCCTGTTGTAAAGAGAAGCAATGTGCTTTAAAAATAAATATCGTAGGCCTAGCCTATAGAAAGCTGATAGCATCCTCCTCTTTTTAATAGAGGCCATCACTCTGTTTTCTCACACAATTGTATAGTCTATAGAAATGTGCTACAGGCGTCACTACAGACCCTGGTTTGACCCCGGTCTGTATCCCCAACCGGCCTTGATCGGTAGTCCCATAGCGCGGTGCACATAAGGCCTAGCGTCGTCCGGGTTAGGGGAGGGTTGGGCCGGGGTAGGCCGTCATTGTAAATAAGAATTTTTTCTTAACTGACTTGCCTAGCTAAATAAAGTTTAAATAAAGAAATTAAAAATGTGCATTGATGTCAGGTTGATTCAAGGGACAATAGAGTGTGGTGTACCAGGCAGTTGTCAAGTTTGGTAGGCTACTAATGACCATCAGCATCAGAGCTTGGAAAAGCCTATTTACCGTGACTAAACGGTCACGTGGAATTTGACTGCTGTCATGACACGTGACCGCCGTTGGCGGTAATACGGTCACCATAACAGCCCTAGGTCTAGGTAGAGGTTTTAGTCAGATGAGAAAGGAGAGAGGACATGTTTGGTTGTGTTTATTGGAGAAGAGAGGAGTTTGACTGTACATGGATAAAGAATAGATATTTAAATGTAGATGGTGATAATAGGAAGAGGAGATTTGAATATATGGCTATGTAAGGAAGATTACAATTTGGGTGAATGTGAATTTGCAGGTATAATGGCAGGAAAATGGAAGAAGAGAGGCTTTTTACAGAATATTTTTCTCTGTGTTGATTGCCAGAATAACTGTGACCACCGCAGCGCACATTTTTCATCTAATCATTTCCATGCATTTCATAGGACTGGAGCAAGTAGTGGAAGTGGCACATACATATGGGGCTAACTACTCTGCTAATGTAAACAGAAAAGTCAATTCTTTATTCTGTTTATCCTGCCTTTCAAATCACCAAACAAAAACTGCAATTTATACTAAATACAAACATTATGGCTCTCGCTCTCTCAATTCAATGGGCTTTATTGGCATGGGAAGCACATGTTAACATTGCCAAAGCAAGTGAAACAGAACCTCTCTCTCTCTCTCTCTCTCTCTCTCTCTCTCTCTCTCTCTCTCTCTCTCTCTCTCTCTCTCTCTCTCTCTCTCTCTCTCTCTCTCTCTCTCTCTCTCTCTCTCTCTCTCTCTCTCTCTCTCTCTCTCTCTGTCTTTTCTCCTCCACAATCATAGCCGTTAATTAGCACTCTCTTATAGCAAACAGATGCCTATTAATACATTAGGGGCATGTTTTAAATTCCTTTAATGTTGCCATTCCAATACATAGGCAGCAAAATGAAAGCATTCCTCTGCCTGTTCAGCCCGCTGGCCACAATTCACAGAGATTTGTGGGTGGCAGGACAGCTGGAGTAAGAACTTTAGTCTTCGCCGTCTTCATACACACACTCATCCTGTGCTGAGTGAGTGTGTGTAAAATAACTATCTTCCTCCCACACAGTTTTTGTTGTTGTTGTAAGCAGTCAGGCTGATCAGCACTGGGCGGATGCTTGTCTGCAAGGCTGCAACGATGCAGTGTGCAGTGGTGACCCGTCATTGAAGGCAGGTGAGCCCCACCTGTTTTGAGCCCCACCTGTTTTGAGCCCAACTGTTTTGTTAGAAAAAGAAAACATTTTATTATTATTTGTTATTTTATTTGCCTGTTTCACATGTTATTTTGGCATTAATACATGTCAGAAATCCGTTTGCAAACAATGTAAATAAAATACAAATATTTGAGTTAATAAAGCGACATATAAACATGGCCTAATTTTTGCTTTCTTGAGTAAGGCAGCTCCAACATGCAGGTGTTAAAGCCTAGCTCAGTGCTTTCTGTGGTGGTGGGGCAGCCCGCAGAAAATATGGAGGGTAGAGGTTGGTAATGTTCTCTAGTTGCGCCGTGATTGGCTCAGTTTTCTGTCATTCATGGGGACATTATGTCACCCCAAAATCTACGGACAGAGCTCGAAAATTCAAGCCCCTTGGGTGCTGCCATAGAGTTACATTAGAAGTGCCTATCCAAGAAGGCTCAAGGTCATTGCCCACAGATAAAATTACATCAAATCACGTTATATCTACCATAGCTTTGATTGCCCTGATCATATCAACATCATACTTTCAAAATCTTTGCTAGCAGTCATCATGATGAATCAAGTTGACAATCTACTGGCAAATCCTTTTCAATCCTTGTCATATGAAGAGAAATTATGAAGAGAAATTATAGCTAAAATGCATCGGTGCTCATCGGCCATTGGACATAAACATTAAGAGAAATTTGAAGAAGTTGGAAATCGCAAATTCAACAATGAGTGGTTTGGAAGGAATCAGTGGCTAACTGCAAGCGGCGTTACAAAGCAATTACTGGAGTGGGTGTGTGGTCCAAGTCTGGGTTTAAGGGTCTCTTTTCCAAGCTTAAAAGGATAAACTTTCAACACCATGGGCCATAAAGGGTTGAATACATTGGTCATGCTGTCAATCCAGCATAACTTCTGCCGTGTTCAAAACAACTGGAAACTCTGAACTGGGAAATCTTAGACTTCAGTGAGTTCAAGACAACTGGGAACTCTGAAAAGAACAAGCTCCGAATGAGAAAATACGTTTTGAATGGTCATCCAACTCGGAATTCCAAGTCAGGAAGTCGGCATCACTGACGTCATGATTCAACCTGTTTTTTTTCTGAGTTCCCAGCACCATAAATCCAAAGAATACCAGACTTTGATGACAGTTTGGTGACAAAATTTTCCCACAAAGGATTGCCGCGATACCTACCTGTTCAAGTGAGCACAGCACAACAAGGTGAGTCCAAAAATATTTTGTATGCTGCTGCATAAATAATGTAATATGCCAGGGAGATATGTATACTGTAGCTAAGAGAGTAATGCTAAGTGTATGTTATGTAGTAAGCTGTTTGTAGGCCATGTGCCTCACCCTAATAATTTGGTCCTTGTCCCCCTCATAATTTGGCCTACTGTTCTGACATGGTGGTGCACATGTAGCCTGTTTTAGAGAAATGTAATCATCGCATATTGTAAAAGCTTTCATTGTCTGCTTATATGCCCCCTTTATTTATCCTACAGTTCTGACTTGGTGTACAGGGAGAAAACTGTAAGAACAGCCCATGTTCTGAATGTCACTATACATTTCAAAAGGGCTACACAAATAGTTATAATGACTACATCCGTCCTAGCTCGCTCATTAATGTCTTAATCGAAATTCCGGATTGCCTCTTATCCGCTTGTGGTCCCCTTATGCCATAGTTTGTACATCTCAATTGTCAGTAGAAACCACATTTGTCAGCAAGAGAGCAATATCAGCTTTGATTTCGCTGCCAGACAAGGCTCCTCTGATAGCCAGGTGTAGCAGTGGTAAGGATTCCCTCCATGGTGCTGAACAGAATGCTCTGAAGTTGAGACATTATGTAGGCCCTAACAGTTTGTGGGCAACATTTGTCACCGTTATACTGCAATTAATGTATTGTATTGTGGTTTGGCTGGCATGCATAAAAAAAGTGTTTGCCCCACCAAGATGTACATGCTAAAATCCTCACTGGCACAGTGTGGTAGAAACTAGGCAAAACAAGCCCAGTGATAACCAGCAATTGATAATTGAAAGCATATCACATTAACAGTTTCTTTTCCACAGCTATCTAGTTCCCTCTGCTGTGCTGATTGTTCTAGACATTGTGGATAGTCATTATTACCTGTATTGTTGGAAGTTCTGCTGAAGGTAAGTATTTCCCTGGGGAACGTCCTTACCCATGCCCTCTTTTGAGTCAAGTTCTTCCAGACTTTTTGTGGTTTCATTTTTTTATGTCTCCTCCTCAGGGAGTTTTTCCTGTCTAAAGTTTAATGTCTGTATCAAATGAAAAAGATTTCCCCCTCTTGATGGTGCCAGCTCAAGCCCCTATGAACCTAAATCCTTATGGTCCCCTCTGCTTACAGTACAAGTGCATAGCAGGAGGAAAACAACTCCAAATCTAATCCTCTTGAATCAAGTCTCTCCCAATGTCACGGTGTGTGTTGACTCAGTTCCTTAGACTTTCATTAAACCTAAGTACAGTGCCCCCTTTTTTCCCCTTTGGCAAATTTAGTAGCAAAGCGTGAAACTCTGTGTAACGTCTGGGTTGGCCCACAGCCCATTCACTGCTGAAGGATTTAGGTGTTCACTTAAATGACAAAATCAAATCAAATTAACACAAATTAGTTCCTGTAAGAACCCCAGTCCTTTAATTACTGTTGTGTACACATAATACACCTCATAAATTGAATGTAATCTGTTCTCCTTTTCCTCATTGTTTTGTACCAAAGTGACAAATCTATTACTGAAACAGCCGAGTCATTACCCTTTTTATTTTATTAGTAAGCCCCTTCATTTGAGCGGGTAAAATTGCCTTATTAATGTGCCGGTCTCCTGTTGGCAGCTCATGGCGTAACTAATCTGTAGGGCTGGTGTTCTGGATCTGCTCTCTCCCTCTTTCTCGCGCTCCCTCCCTCCTCTCCTATCCTCGCTCTCTCTCTTTCTCCTTCCCTCCTTTCCCTTTCACTCCCATCCTCCCTTGCTCTCCCTCCCTCCCTCCCACTCTCTCTGCAGGGTGAAAAATGGACCTCATTCATACAGCACCCTGGGCCTCAGAAGACAGAGGAGAAACACTGAGGGAAGGAATTAGTCCTATAGCGGTTACCACTACAGACTTTACAGTACCTGCACGCTAACAACACAAACTGAAAAGCCTTTATTCTCCTAATGATACAAGTCATGTTTTGGCTCTGGCTGAATGTGTGCTTTCTGGGTTACTGGCCACCTCCTCACTTCCTGCTATAACATTTAAGCGCACTATAAACCATGGGAATCAGTTTTTACTTCAGAGGCACTTGAGGATTTGACTCACTGTACCAAGCATTGTGTAGCCTATTAAGTCTCTCTTTTTCTGTCTTCTTCTGGTTTCTGTACTGTATGAATACATTGTGTGGAAAAATAGGACATTGTAATAGAAACCTCTCCACGTGGTCCTCATACTAGCAGCTGGTTTGGGTTTAGTCAGTTTATATGTGAAAGACTGAAGGAAAGGAGTGTGTTCCTCACTAATTAGAGATGTAATTTCCCTGTTTGCCATCCCTGATTCCCCATGGCTGGTTGGTTGCTCTTGTTCTGATTTAGGAAATGATTTTATCGTCTCAGATCTCGGAGGGCTCCGGTTGTCCACTCTCCCCCAGCCCTGACAAAGCTGGTTTCTACACAGCACTTTAAGAAGCATCTCATTGTGGCGCCACTCCTCCCTCCCAGCTCCATAGTGGTAATCCCGTCTTTAACAGTGTGGAGAGAACATTCCAGCAGCCTCCTGTTCCCTGCTGCTGTGGAAGAACAGGGCTTTAACCACTCTGCGTGGGAGGAGAAACACACAATGTCAGTTGTTAACTTCCCCTTTTATGGCCCTAGAGTAGCCAGCAAAGAAAGAAACCATGTACTGGCTTTTTTTACATGTCCATGTCCACAGACAATCACACACACACACATGTAAAATAGTTTGTCTCACAAAAGGTAAAGATACTCATGGTTGCACACAATACACCTACAATGAAAAATTGTACACATACAGATGCAGGCTGAAATGTTCAAATTCTGCAGGGATGCTACTACTGTACTGTGTTTTGGAAACAGGAAGAAATATATCAACAGAACAAGAACTGATATGCACCAATCATTTCATTTCAGCAGAGTTACTGGGTTGAATTGAGGCAGCATACCAGTGTAGGTGCTCAGGGCACAATTGGAGGTACTGGCGTCCCACGGGCACAAACTGGTTGAATCAATGTTAATTTATCAAGGTATAGCGATGTTGAATCTATGTTGAAAACACATTGGGATTTGCAAAAACTCCTCAACTAGTACTGTTTTCATATAATTTCAACCAGCATTGCAAACATTGAAATTAGGGTAAAAATTTAACTGAAATACAATGACCTAACCTGATTAACAAGTTGTTACATCAATCTAATTTTTACGTAATCATCCAACAGTGCATTTGGAAAGTATTCAGACCCCTTCACTTTTTTTCACATTGTTACACTACAATCTTGTTCTAAAATAGATTAAATAGTTTTTTTCCCTCATCAATCTACACACAATACCACATAATGACAAAGCAAAAACAGTTAAAAATTTTGGGGGGTTTGTACATTTATAAATAAATAAAAATGTTAAATCATATTTACATAAGTATTCAGACGCTTTACTCAGTACTTTGTTGAAGCACCTTTGTCGGCGATTACAGTCTCGAGTCTTCTTGGGTAGTCGCTCAAAACTGAAAGCGCGAACCACTGCACTTAACCATGGAAAGGTGACTGGGAATATGGCCGAATATAAACAGTGTAGTTATTCCCTCCGTAAGGCAATCAAACAAGCAAAATGTTGAAAAATGTATAAAGACATTCCTTTGATATTGCAAAAATGTTGACAGAACAGTCTTTCTGAGTTCTGTAAATCGTCCCAGAATATTTAATTAGGTTGTGGGACCAGTGTGGGTTCATTACAAGAGATAGGTTCCCAAAAAACAAAATATGCTCAGTTGTGATGGCATTCATACAATGTTTAAGTTAGGTTTCACAAGACATTCCCTTAATGTTATAAGAATATAAGTACGTTTTTATGATGTTCATAGCATCGTTGTTTTAGATTTCAAATAATATGCCATTGATGTTCATGCAATTTGATCTAGTCTTGGAGTCCCCTCAAAACATTTCAAGATAATTTAGAAAATGTTATATTTAAGTTTGACCAAATAATACCACAACATACAGTACCTACACATACGCTACGATCACAAGACACAGGCCTCCTAACTGTCCCTAGGGCTTTGTCCTATAGAGCTCAATTTTTATGGAATGGCCTGCCTCCCCATGTGAGAGACGCAGACTCGGTCTCAACTTTTAAGCCTTACAGAGCTTCACATGCATTTTGTTGTTTATTGTTTTTTTGGCGACATTTAAAATAAAATAATGTACGCTTACCACGCTGCACCTTGGTCCGGTCATTTCCTTGACGATGATCGTGACACATTCTCAGCATTAAAATGTGTAGCTACTTAAAGCAGATTGGAATACATTCCCATTGTTTCAAATCAGATTTAATGGCAATTTGCATTTGAGGACTGTATTTTAAGTGATAAAGAGACACATGGCATTTTAATTTAATTCATATGACATTTGTACAGCATTTAATCCTACAAACACAACCATATTTTTTACACTTCATATGATGACAATCTTCACATTATTTCATTCATAGGACATTTAAATGGCATTTTATCAGACAAACAAAACCACATTTTTTACACTTCAAATGTTGACAATATGCACATGTGGGTTTTGAACCTTCAATGTTTAGTTCCTAGCCATGTTGTTTATCCTCTGCACCCACAGGGAAGCACTCATCTTTTTTTCAGGACAGTCCAGTATATAGCTACGGCAGTATGGTCAATCAGGAATTCCCGTGCTTCCTTTTTTAGCCTTCTTAGACATAACTAACCCAGGGTTATACTGTTAACTGGGTTATTCATCACTTCACCCATCCTGTTTATATGCTGCATACTTCTGCACCCACATTTACAATGTAGCCAAGACTACGAGTGCTTAGCCAGGGGGGACCAGATCAAGCGTCTCAAAAAAGGAATTATGTTGAGTGCATCTTTTTAGAGTTGAACAGTCAATTGTTTAATGTTTTAGTTTTAACATTTAGTCTAAATTATGCATTTCCGACTGGATTCTCTAAATCTGGACGAAATACAGACATCCTCTCTTTTATTAGAGTATATCTGAGCCTCAATTTCAAAGTTTTTTGGTAAAAGTAAAAGTGGGATTAAACCTAATCTTCAAATCTGCAGCCAGAACATTAACTCTCTGCTCCACCAGGGGATATCTGTGGCCTTGGGGGTTTATTTTCTTTGTCAAATATGGTCCAGCAGGACACAGAAACCATTTGTTAAAATGGTCCCATCCTCTTCGTATGATGTGTTCTTGTAACATTGTATTTTATGATTTTATTACTTCATCACGTGTTGAAAGTCTTATAAAATGTGATTTTCAAATTGAGAAAAGGTAAAAGGTTTTCTTATTTAGTTTGAATGTTCTGAGTTGTATTTAAGTATTTAAGAAGCATATTCATTGACAATAATACAAGTTATTTAAAATACAGTGTTACAATGTTGTGTGCAACCTAACTTAAACATTGTATGAATGTTATCACAACTAAGCATATTTGTGACCCGTTTCAGGAAGCTAGGTGTATGTCGCACATCACTACTTCACAGAAGTATCACTACTTCACAGAGAAATTTGAACAAAAAAAGAAAAGAAAAATTTAAATCCAGCCGACGCTTGCCATTGTGCATGGTGATCTTAGGCTTCTCGGCACTGAAAATCCATTACATAAACCTCCCGACGAACACTTCTTGTGCTGAAGTTGCTTCCAGAGGCAGTTTGGAACATGGTAGTGAATGTTGCAACCGAGGACAGACAATTTTTACACTTTGCGCGCTTCAGCACTTGGCGGTCCCGTTCTGTGAGCTTGTGTGGTCTATCACTTCGCGGCTGAGCCGTTGTTGCTCCTAGACGTTTCCACTTCACAATAACAGCAATTACAGTTGACCTGGGCAGCTCTAGCAGGGCAGAAATTTGATGAACTGACTTGTTGGAAAGGTGGCATCCTATGATGGTGCAACGTTGAAAGTCCCTGAGCTCTTCAGTATTCTACTGCCAATGTTTGTCTATGGAGATTGCATGGCTGTGTGCTCAATTTCATACACCTGTCAACAACGGGCGTGGCTGAAATAGCCACATACTTTTGTATATGTAGTGAATATAATGTTACCCATGGAGAATTGCAAGAGTGTTGCTTCTGCTCTCAACAGCATTGCTGCTCTGAATTTAGAAGGCGCTATCGACAAATATCAGTGGGAAAAAGATGTGGACTACTTTCTGCACATGGTCAGTGTGAACCAGAGTGACTTGACACAACACGGGCCAAACAAGCTGTACAAACAAAACAAATGACAGAGGACGTCTTACTTAGTTAGCTAAAGCGGTTCCAGTCTGCCTTGAAGAATTCATCCATGTATATGGGAAGAGTCTAACTACATTTTCAGATATTATTCATTTCTAATTTAGTCAAAAAGTCATTTTAATTGCAAGTTAAAGCATACTGTTCGCTAGCTAGCGAACGTTAGCTTGCTAGCTCAAGTTACATGTGTATGATAATATTATTTGTATCTCTAGCTAGATAGCTAGCTAGCATTTAACCTAGTTGGTTAGCTTTAGCTACCTGCAGATGCATCCTACAGCATTTCATGCATGGTGGCTAACTATGACAATCTGTTTGTATTACTACTGTATGGATTGGGATTATGGTTCATTGTTTAGCCGTCTAAACAGAAGACTCCACTTCACCAGATGGTTATAGAAAAAGCTGTTGCGCATCAACTCACTGCCTTCCTGAAGACAAGCAATGTATACGACACACTTCAGTCTGGTTTTAGACCCCATCATAGCACTGAGACTGCACTTGTGAAGGTGGTAAATGACCTTTTAATGGCGTCAGACCGAGGCTTTGCATCTGTCCTCATGCTACCAGACCTTAGTGCTGCTTTTGATACCATCGATCACCACATTCTTTTGGAGAGATTGGAAACCCAAATTGGTCTACACGGACAAGTTCTGGCCTGGTTTAGATCTTATCTGTCAGAAATATATCAGTTAGTCTTTGTGGATGGTTTGTCCTCTGACAAATCAACTGTAAACGATGTTCCTCAAAGTTCCGTTTTAGGACCACTATAGTTTTCACTATATATATTTTATCGCTTGGTGATGTCATTCGGAAATATAATGTTAACTTTCACTGCTATGCAGATGACTACACAGCTGTACATTTCGATGAAACATGGTGAAGCCCCAAAATTGCCCTCACTGGAAGCCTGTGTTTCAGACATAAGGAAGTGGATGGCTGCAAATGTTCTACTTTTAAACTCGGACAAAACAGAGATGCTTGTTCTAGGTCCCAGGCTTGAAGTCATAAACAGCGCAATGTTTGACGCACAACGAAGAGCTGCTGGCAAAACGCACGAAAGTGCTGTTTGAATGAATGTTTACGCGCCTGCTTCTGCCTACCGCCGCTCAGTCAGATACTTAGATACTTGTATGCTCAGTCAGATTATACGCAACGCATGACACGCTAGATAATATCTAGGAATATCATCAACCATGTGTAGTTAACTAGTGATTATGATTGATTGATTGTTTTTTATAAGATAAGTTTAATGCTAGCTAGCAACTTACCTTGGCTTACTGCATTCGCATAACAGTCTCCTTGTGGAGTGCAACGAGAGAGAGGCAGGTCGTTATTGCATTGGACTAGATAACTGTAAGGTTGCAATATTTGATCCCCCGAGGTGACAAGTTGAAAATCTGTCATTCTGCCCCTCGACAAGGCAGTTAACCCTCCGTTCCTAGGCCGTCATTAAAAATAGGAATGTGTTCTTAACTGACTTGCCTAGTTAAAAAGATTAAATAAAAAGGTGTACGATTTTTTATTTTTTTATCTGTAAAATCGGTGTCCAAAAATACCGATTTCCGATTGTTATGAAAACTTGAAATCGGCCCTAATTAATCGGCCATTCCGATTAATCGGTCGACCTCTAGTACATACAGTACCTACACATACGCTACGATCACAAGACACAGGCCTCCTAACTGTCCCTAGGGCTTTGTCCTATAGAGCTCAATTTTTATGGAATGGCCTGCCTCCCCATGTGAGAGACGCAGACTCGGTCTCAACTTTTAAGTCTTTATTGAAGACTCATCTCTTCAGTATGTCCTATAATTGAGTGTAGTCTGGCCCAGGAGTATGAAGGTGAACGGAAAGGCACTGGAGCAACGAACCGCCCTTGCTGTCTCTACCTGGCTGGTTCCCCTCTTTCCACTGGGATTCTCTGCCTCTAACCCTATTACAGGGGCTGAGTCACTGGCTTACTGGTGCTCTTTCATGCCGTCCCTAGGAGGGGTGCGTCACTTGAGTGGTTTGAGTCACTGACGTGATTTTCCTGTCTGGGTTGGCGCCCCCCTTGGGTTGTTCCGTAGCGGAGATCTTTGTGGGCTATACTCAGCCTTGTCTCATGATGGTAAGTTGGTGGTTGAAGATATCACTCTAGTGGTGTGGGGGCTGTGCTTTGGCAAAGTGGGTGGGGTTATATCTTGCCTGTTTGGTATCGTCGGACGGGGCTACAGTGTCTCCCGACCCCTCCTGTCTCAGCCTCCAGTATTTATGAGGCAGTAGTTTGTGTCGGGGGTCTAGGGTCAGTCTGTTATATCTGCAGTATTTCTCCTGTCTTATATGGCGTCCTGTGTGAATTTAAGTGTGCTCTCTCTAATTCTTTCTTTCTCTCTCTCGCTCTCTCGGAGGACCTGAGCCCTAGGACCATGCCTCAGAACTCCCTGGCATGATGACTCTTTGCTGTCCCCTGTCCACCTGGCCATGCTGCTGCTCCAGTTTCAACTATTCTGTCTGTGGCTATTGAAACCTGACCTGTTCACCGGATGTGCTACCTGTCCCAGACCTACTGTTTTCAACTCTCTAGAGACAGCAGGAGCGGTAGAGATACTCTGAATGATCGGCTATGAAAAGCCAACTGACATTTACTCCTGAGGTGCTGACCTGTTGCACCCTCGACAACCACTGATTATTATTATTTGACCCTGCTGGTCATCTATGAACATATTGGCCATGTTTTGTTACAATCTCCACCCGGCACAGCCAGAAGAGGACTGGCCACCCCACATAGCCTGGTTCCTCTCGGTTTCTTCCTAGGTTCTGGCCTTTCTAGGGAGTTTTTCCTAGCCACCGTGCTTCTATACCTGCATTGCTTGATGTCTGGGGTTTTAGGCTGGGTTTCTGTACAGCACTTTGAGATATCAGCTGATGTGAGAAGGGCTTTATAAATAAATGTGATTATAGCATTTCTTTCACATGACCCATCAGATTGGACAAGTGTGTCTGGGTATGCAACATCTAATAATTATAAAAATATTTTATCTGGACACTTTCTATTTTTGATATTGCGACTATGCAAGTAACCATTTCACTGTACCATTTAGACCTAACCTTATTTAGACCTTACCATTTAGATTTGATTTGATATAGTGTGTGTTTACCAAAGGCGATAATGTGAAGAACAACATGATCTGCACCAAAGTTAAATTAGGATATAGGCCAAGCATTACATAGTGCATTTTTATCTGGAGTTTTGCGTTTTCCTTAACCAACAATGCAGTTATAAGCTAAATAAGGTGTTAAGGGCTTGTAAGTAAGCATTTCACTGTAAGGTCTACACCTGTTGTATTCAGTGCATGTGACAAATCCCATTTGATTTGATGTAGGCTACTACTTTCACCACTTTTAGTCTTGAAATCTTTGGCTGTTAACTATTCTACCTTACTCATTCTGTTTAGCACATGGCCTCACATGCTTAAAGAGATGGGTGGAGCTAAGGTTTAAGAGGGTGTTAACGATGCTGAATATGGTGTAGACAAAGAGCTCTCCAGCAGGTGTACCAAAACATTCAAGGACCATTTTCTCAAAAGTGGGGTTACCAATGTATCAACTTCAAAGCAGAATTACTTTCCCATTGTTCCTTAACTGCAGAGTATGATATACCATCTTGTAGCTCTAAGTCTTCACTTTTATCCAATTTAAAAAACACAATTTCAAATATCGCAACACAAGACCGAATTAAGGTGGTCGGTCACATTTTGTGTTTTAGGAACCTCTTGTAATGTACCCACACTGTTCCCACAATGTCATGTTCATCGTAACGAGGAGACCAAGGCTCAGCGTGATTGGAATACATTCTACTTTTATTGAAACAAATTACACTTAAACTACCAAAACAACCATGAAGCTATTACCAACTAGTGCTTACATGCAACTACACAGACAATAACCCACCAAACCAAAATCGGAAATGGAAACCTAAATAGGATCCCCAATCAGAGACAACGATAAACAGCTGTCTCTGATTGGGAACCAATTCCGGTCACCATAGATCTACATATACCTCGACTTACTAAAACCCCATAGGTATACAAAAAACCCTAGACAGGACAAAAACACCTAGACAATACAAAAACTACACCAACCACCCTTGTCACACCCTGACCTAACCAAAATAATAAAGAAAACAAAGATAACTAAGGTCAGGGCGTAACACACAACCTAATTACATGTTCTGGGAACATTATTGTAAAATCAAATGAAAGTTTTGTGCTCCCTAATACAAACATTATGAATACAAATGATATATTTTGTATAAAGAAAATATCTGAATGTTATTATCCTATTGTTAGATAAAACCCTATCTAGAACTTAATGAGAATCTTGGCTAATATTCTGAGGGAAATGATTTTGTCTTCCCAGCAAACTGGGATTATTCAACAAAGGGTGGTATGTGTGTGAAGCTGGTATCTTGAGCTGATGAAAACAACCTCACAAGAGGTGCAGTTTATTGGTAATTCTCAGAAAAGCTGGCTAAACTATCTACCAATCTAAAAATTGTTAGCTGACATGGCTAATTGGGTGACTGTCAGTGACTGACATAAGATAAACAACTGCTGATGCAGTTTTCCACCTGGTGTATTCTACTATTCTTACTCTCAGTAGTAAAGTTGTGACCCCGACTGAGGTACTAAATTATTATTATTATTGCATCGCAGTACTTGAGGCGTCACTACAGACCCGGGTTCGCACTCTAGCGACTCCTTGTGGCGGGCCGGGAGCGGGCAAACTGACTCGGTCGCCAGTTGTACAGCGTTTTCTCAGACACATTGGTGCGATTGGCCTCCGGGTTAAGCGGGCAGTGTGTCAAGATGCAGTGTGGCTTGGTAGGGTCATGTTTCGGAGGACGCACGGCTCTCGACCTTCGCCTCTCCAGAGTCGGTACGGGAGTTGCAGCAATGGGACAAGACTATAACTATCAAATGGATATAACGAAATTGGGAGAAAAAGGGGTAAAAGCGCACACACACACACACACTAAATCCCATAGTGGATATTTTGCATGTGAAAGATGTCAGATTAAAGGCTCTTGGAATAGGTGTGTAGTGTTGCACTCTGAGAGGACACATTCAGTGAGAAATTATGCTGATTTTAATAACTTGACTACACATCAGGTAGCTACATCTCCATTGATAGACGCTGGAGTTACTTGTATTTCAGGGTTTCCATTCGGTTTTATGCATATTGTGTGCCACGAGGAGTATATTAATTTTCCTTAACCTCTTGCTCCTACCTGACACGCAGGCGTCCAATCTAGACATCTGGAAATGCAAATGCGCTATGCTAAATGCTAATAGAACTCGTTAAAACTCAAACGTTCATTAAAATACACATGCAGGGTATTGAATTAAAGCTACACTCATTGTGAATCCAGGCAACAAGTCAGATTTTTAAAATACTTTTCGGCGGAAGCATGAGAAGCTATTATCTGATAGCATGTAACACCCCAAAAGACCCGCAGGGGACGTAAACAAAATAATTAGCATAGTCGGCGCTACACAAAACGCACAAATAAAATATAAAACATTCATTACCTTTGACCATCTTCTTTGTTGGCACTCCTAGATGTCCCATAAACATCACTATTGGGCCTTTTTTTTCGATTAAATCGGTCCATATATAGCCTAGATATCAATCTATGAAGACTGCGTGATCAACGAAAAAAAATAGCCTTTTATAACGTAACGTCATTTTTTTTAATTAAAAAAATTTGACGATAAACTTTCACAAAAAACTTCGAAATACTTTTGTAATGCAACTTTAGGTATTAGTAAAGGTTAATAAGCGATCGAATTGATCACGAATCAATGTATATTCTATAGCTGTACGTCTGGAAATAATGTCCGGGTAAATCTCAACCAAAATATCCGGTCAGAGACCGGAAGAACTGCGCTGCCTTGTGTCTGTTTGACCAAGTAACAAATCGTAGGCAAATGACAAGACTGTTGACATCGTGTGGAAGCTGTAGGTATTGCAACCTCAGCCCCATTTAATGTGGTTCACGTTTAACAATTGGTTGAAGTGGCGCATGGATATATTTTCCCATTTTCAGTGATCAGATTTTCCTGCACTTTTCAATGAAAAGCACGTTCTGTTATAGTCACAGCCGTGATTTAACCAGTTTTATAAACGTCTGAGTGTTTTCTATCCACACATACTAATCATATGCACATACTATATTCCTTCCTTTAACAGAATGTTCGAAAAAGTAGGGGGTAGGAGTAACAGGTTAAACGAGGCCCTAGAACATGCAAACTCAAATCTCCTTTCAAGGCTTAATGCAAAACAAATTTGCCCGACAACCTCGGTCACAGGCAGAACTTGACTGATGGAAAGCCACTGAGTACAGGCATTATCTGCTTTACATCGGTCCCATAGTATTGAAGGATGTTGTTCCCAAAAAAGGTCCATCACCATTTTATGTCCCTCAGTGTAGCCATATAATGTAGCTAGATTCAGATGACGACAGGACGCATTACCTTGATGCCAAACAGCTGCAGATGCACTTTGTTGCGATGAGCAAGAGTGTCTATGGTGATACATTTACAATGTAGAATGTACATGGTCTCACTCACTTGGTAGATGTTGCATTTCACAACTGCTCACTCAATGACCTTACATGCTACGAATTTGAGAACCATTTGCAGTGGTTTAAAAGTGCAATCAAAGGCCCACATAATCCATTGGTACAAGGGACTGTCTGAATCAAGCCAAGTGAAACATACTGTCAAGAACATCCAAACATACATCAAGAATAACATGCGAGATGGTTGTTTCCTCCTCCAGGACAAATGTGACTCAAACTTTTGCAATTATGGCTTATATTGTTTAATAATGTCTATTTCCCCAGGTTCTAATCTCAGAGGATGTGGGCCAGAGCAGTGTGGATGGAAAATGAGTTGGAAGTAGAAGGTATTATTCAGGGCACTGGATCAAAGACAGTGTGGTGGCCCCCAAATAAATAGGACAAAGCAAGAAAGGATTGGTCCACAACCTCTCTTCTGATGAGAAAACTGACATCAGGTAAATAGCAGATACATTATACTTGATAATGCAATAAGTAAAAACTGCTGTTTGTTAACATTGACTGTTAAAATATTTAAAGCCTCACACCACTATTCAGAATCAAAACAACAATGTCAAGACGTCAAAATCACTGAAGCCAGTGAAGGAGAGAAGACCCCCCCCCTCCCAAGAGAAACCAAAAGAAAACTAAATTCAAAGAATGTATAACTGGTATGTTGAAACACACATTGACAGTTTGTGTACATTAAATTTATTTGCCATTTTTTCCCTCTGTATATTGTTGTATATTTAGAATTTCATGATTAATGCAACCTCCCACCGCCAGCCGCTACTGTCTCCAAGTTATGCAAGTACGGTAGCCTGCAATGCCGATTACTAATAGAGCCCTTGTCCCTAAACCGTAGCCACTGAACAAACTCCTTGCCTGTTGACAGACTGGGAGAACATTTAACTGTATTGCTGTACTTTAACTGATCATTTTAAATCTGAGCTGAAATCTACCTGGATTTACAGGCTACTGGGTAGGGGCTTGGGAGGTGAACTTTGGCATGTAGTAGAATTTTGGTTTAAAGTTTGGTCATGTGTTTTGGTTGACTTTTTCAAAGTCCACTTCAAATACATGAAGGGTTGGATGTTATTTTACACTGTTTATTTTCAGGCAAAGGTTTACACCCCACCGAAATATGCTCCGAAACACTAGAAAACCTGTACCACTGCTACCAAGAAGCAAAAGGCTAAAACGCAGCACAAAGCCACCAACTAATGACAGTGAGGACGACCCTTCACAATGTAAGCCAACTCCGTATTCTTGATCACTGTATTTGAGAAAGGTATTCTAATTGTAAAAACTCACGTGGCTTATCCCTGGAGAATGAGTACTCGAGGTCTCCTTCTGCCTTCTTAATTGAGGGATCCCCCACACCAAATCGCTGCAAAGGATCAGAATCTTTTCTTGTGACACAACAAGTATGAAACTCATCATTTAGAATTTTGGTTTAAAGTTTGATAGAAATTAGATTGTGTTTAGTTTGCCTTACAAATGTGTGTAGAAAAATGCTGGACATTATTTTACACTTGCATTTGTTATTTTCTTAGGCTTATCCAAGCCCAACTAAAATCTGCTCCCAAGTGCCAGAAAACCTGTGCCAATGCCACTAAGAAGCAAAAAGCTAAAAACACCCAGCAAACCACCAAGTATTGGTGGTGAAGGGGAATGGCAAACTGAAACACCCAGCAAACCACCAAGTATTGGTGGTGAGGGGGAATGGCAAACTGAAACACCCAGCAAACCACCAAGTATTGGTGGTGAGGGGGAATGGCAAACTGAAACACCCAGCAAGCCACCAAGTATTGGTGGTGAGGGGGAATGGCAAACTGAAACACCCAGCAAGCCATCAAGTATTGGTGGTGAGGGGGATTGGCAAACTGAAACACCCAGCAAGCCATCAAGTATTGGTGGTGAAGGGGAATGGCAAACTGAAACACCCAGCAAGCCACCAAGTATTGGTGGTGATGGGGAATGGCAAACTGAAACACCCAGGAAGCCACCAAGTATTGTTGGTGAGGGGAAATGGCAAACTGAAACACCCAGCAAGCCACCAAGTATTGGTGGTGAAGGGGAAATGGCAAACTAAAACACCCAGCAAGCCACCAAATATTGGTGGTGAAGGGGAAATGGCAAACTAAAACACCCAGCAAGCCACCAAGTATTGGTGGTGAAGGGGAAATGGCAAACTAAAACACCCAGCAAGCCACCAAGTATTGGTGGTGAGGGGAATGGCAAACTGAAACACCCAGCAAGCCACCAAGTATTGGTGGTGAGCGGAAATGGCAAACTAAAACACCCAGCAAGCCACCAAGTATTGTTGGTGAGGGGGAATGGCAAACTGAAACACCCAGCAAGCCACCAAGTATTGGTGGTGAAGGGGAAATGGCAAACTGAAACACCCAGCAAGCCACCAAGTATTGTTGGTGAGCGGAAATGGCAAACTAAAACACCCAGCAAGCCACCAAGTATTGTTGGTGAGGGGAAATGGCAAACTGAAACACCCAGCAAGCCACCAAGTATTGTTGGTGAGGGGAAATGGTAAACTGAAACATCCAGCAAGCCACCAAGTATTGGTGGTGAAGGGGAAATGGTAAACTGAAACATCCAGCAAGCCACCAAGTATTGTTGGTGAGGGGAAATGGCAAACTGAAACACCCAGCAAGCCACCAAGTATTGTTGGTGAGCGGAAATGGCAAACTAAAACACCCAGCAAGCCACCAAGTATTGTTGGTGAGGGGAAATGGCAAACTGAAACACCCAGCAAGCCACCAAGTATTGTTGGTGAGGGGAAATGGTAAACTGAAACATCCAGCAAGCCACCAAGTATTGGTGGTGAAGGGGAAATGGTAAACTGAAACACCCAGCAAGCCACCAAGTATTGTTGGTGAGGGGGAATGGCAAACTGAAACACCCAGCAAGCCACCAAGTATTGTTGGTGAAGGGGAAATGGTAAACTGAAACACCCAGCAAGCCATCAAGTATTGTTGGTGAGGGGAAATGGCAAACTGAAACGTCACACTAATGGAGAATGATTTTCTAAAATACATTGTGAGAAATTAAATGTTTCATTGGTATGAGTTGAATGACATTATATTGCCATGTAGTACTGGATGGAAATACCCTGTACATGTGTAATGCATTAATGTTCTTTTGTAAGGTTACAGATATCTCAGATCTCAAAGCTGGAGGGGAAAGACATCCCGGACCGGGTGAAGAGAACAATGCATCGGTAAACTATTACCATATTTCATTTTTTCATTTTACATGACATTTAAATACCTTCTCTGACTAATATTTGTTTTCTCCCTTTACAGCAGGTGTGCATCTTGGTGAATCAAAGGCTACAGAGTTAGAAATACTACATGTGATGTCAACCTGCCTGAAATATGCACCTGACCGCACGGGGGGCAGTGGGAGGGCCAATGAGGAAGGAGATGAAAGAGTTCTTACGAAGTTTAAAGCATCAAAGCCTTTTCCGACAGTGACGTTTTGGGGTTTATTTTATATCTAATTTGTGTTTTCAGAAGCCTGTGCCAGAAATGTATTTTTTTTAAATTATAATTTAATGGCTTGTACATCTACATTGTGGTGCAATTTTTTTTCTTAATTTAAACCATTCTTGACTTTGACAAAACACATTTGCATAAGAGTTTTTACATGGACAAAGGTTTACACAATGCTTTTCCAAGTTACTGCTCTAATTGTGTTTCACAAAATGACAATAGCCAACAGTAGTATCGACCCTAAGTCTAGAACATTTTGCACCATGTGTAGAACAGTATTATACATATCAGGGTGCTGTTCAAGAGTGTTCAAAATCAGAACGGTCCTGGTTGATGCAGTTCGTTTTCCTATTCTTAGCTCAGGCTCTTATCCTTATTTAATGTAAAGAAGCCGACATCAACAAATGGCAACTACTTTTAAACCTCTAATCCACGCACTTCATGGATTGGTCATAATCCCTGTTGAATTCATGGTGTGTTTAGGTCAAATCAGATCACAATGTGTTCTCAACCTCATCCCAATATTTACATGTAGTTGATTATTAGTTGAGTATAGTATATAAACCCTAAAGTACTGGAAATACAAAAATAACTGTTGGCAGTCTTTTTCAGTGGGTGAATAAAGGTTGAAATGTCATTGATCAACGTCTCAACCATATATTGCCCAAATTTCCACGTTGAAATGACATGGTGTCCCCAGTGCGGTGGGTCTGCACACCTCTGACCTCTACACCCTCACTGCTGCCAGCCCTACACCCCTTGCCCCACACCCCTCGCTACACAAATATACAGCAGGGTCTCTAGGCCTGTTTTCCTCCCTCTTCCTCCTGGTGCCTTCACCAGACCTGATGCCCTTGACTTTGTGCTTGTCTAGGATGCAAATTCACAGAGGTTAGGATAATAAACAGCGCTAATGGGCTAGGGCTCGGAGGAGGCCACACTTCCTGTCTCCCCAAACAGGCTCCTGGGAGAAATCACAACAGAGACACAGAGGGGGGGGGGGGGGAGGCAGGCAGGAGGACTTAGAAATGTAATGCATGACTTACCCGCCAGGTCAGGAAGGAGACCTCGTCTAGCATCTCCCTCGGAGTAATCTCTATTAGAGCCTCTGCTCCTTTCTTTTCTGCTCATTAACGTTTAAAAAAAAAGAGCATTCACCACTTTCACTGGCTTTGTATCTTTTGTGTTGTGTGAGTTCGCCAGAGTTCGTACTTAAAGCCCGTTTGTGCTTTCCTATTCAGGCAACGTCACACAACAGCTCCACAGTGTTTCAATCTGGAGTTAATATCATGTCTGAATAAAATATCAGACAAGCTTTGAGCCAGCTATGCAAAGTCCCCATGTTCTTTGTGTGGGTGGGTGGAGAAGATGGGGATCAATGCACATGCTTGTCAGTCTTTGTGGTGCTGATGGCTGCTCCAGCATGTTGAGGTTGTGGGGTTATGAGTGGGGTTATATGGTGGATCAACCACAGTTCTTTCTGGGGTTTTGGCAGATGCACCATGCAGCCTGTGTTGGTCCCATTAGACATTTGGCTGAATAGTCACTCTGTGATCATTAACACAAAAGATCATTAGGATTCCTGAGATACCTCGACACAGGGGAAAAACCCAGCAGCTGAACAGAGCAGCCTCAACAACACAGAGCGGGGACTTGGCCAAGTTCAAACGAACTACAGAAACCTCTCAGTGGGCAATTAAGGCTCTCCAACTTGTATTCTTTTCCCTGGCGACCAGATCTGGCCCTGCTAGAGGAGGGAGGGAGTCTCTGGTGTGTGTAAGGTGATGGGGAGGATGGAAAGGGGGCACCAAGTTCTGCCCCAGTTAAAGAGAAGAGGGTCAGCGGTGTGAGAGGAGGAGGAAGGAGGAAGGGGAGGGGGAGACTGCTACAGCTGCCGCTGTGCTTCATCTGGGAAATTAGCTGTTATCAGCTCCCTGGGTGTCCTGAGACCCAACTTTCACATGCTGGCACTTCACCAGATATCCCTCATCCCCACATCACACACACAACTCCACAGGGACACACAAAAACATCCAGACAGAGAGAGAGAGAGAAACATTCAAAGTACAGACTTGAAATTCCAAAGGAAATCTTCAGCAAAAATATGAATTTACATGGAAGAGCTAAAAGTTAGCTATATACTTTTCATTTTTTTAAACCACGGCCATCATCATATTTCCCAGCATGCTCTATTGCAGGTAGATTTTTAAAAATATATTGATTGATTAAAATAATCTTATGCCACTCAAATATAAATAACATAAACTATTACAATCTGTTACTTGGACATATTGCATCCGTTACTGAAATGGTTGCTCCAGTTTAGATGTTTAAGGTAGTCTCATATCTTAGCATTCCTAACCCTGGCAGTCATGTCAAATGTTGGATATGCCCACCCTGGTTGGATTCCAATTGAAATTACAACACATCACTTTGTAAGCCAGGATAATGTGACATGCAGGCCTGATGTGGCCTGTAAACAATGAGTTTCAGGCGACTGTATCAGGGTAAAACTAGGCCCACAAAAGAATGCCTTCTAAAATATGTATTGTATTGTCTTGAAGAATTACATTTTAATGACAACATATTCACTTAGGATCTCACTTGATGAAGGCCACAGGACTGAAAATGAATGAATGCAACAACCATGTCTCTGTCACTAGCAAATACATTAATATGTGGTACTGGTAACTCTAAAATTAACTTGAAAGGCACCCTGGGAAATATGCAAATAATGCTTAAAATCCTAAAGAAGGGCTATTCTATTCCGGTCCTGAGGGACGAAACATTTCTTGTTTTAGATTTTTGTATGGTTCTTCAGAGACCCTAAATTGGTTCCCTTATGGCATCACTCTCAAGACCCTTATTTCGGTTCCAACTTGCACCTTTAATTGTTAAAAGTGTATGCTACATATGACTGATGAAGACATTCCTCATTAGTGTTACAGTCGTATATCTCGAAGTCTAAGAGGCACAACTGGTATCTGGTGGTTAACTGTAGAGTGTGGTCTCTATGGGCCTCTCTCTTTAGGCTGTAGCTCGGATTGTCTTCTAGAGGGTTGTCACATGTTGCACACATGTTCGTCCAGCCTTGTGAATCACCCTTTGTAAGGAGCGGCATCCTTCACGGCAGTTGGTGTATTTCCCCTAGATAGAAACTCTGACCTCGCCACCTTTCCCCACTGATTGAAATGATATCACCTCCCAGTAGATATGGGACGACATAGGTGTATGTGTTGGGGCATGTTACCATTGGTCTCCATTAACACAAAATGCAAGCTTCTTTTCAAGTGGTGCTATGTTTTAGTAACTTCTATCCTGAATTAAGCACCGAGCACTCTCAAGGGCACTTATAGAATGGACAGGTGTAGATGGGGTCAAGAGGGGGGGGCTCAAAGTATGAGGGGGGGGGGGCTCAAAGTATGAGGGATTAGCTAGGGTACAGGCACACCACAGATATTCAATCAGAGAGGGAACACTGCTGCATCCAGACAGCAGCTACAGCTGACAGTAGCTGCCCCTTTGGAGCACAGCACCCCTCTTTCCAGACCAGGAGTTACCACCAGCTCTATTGGCTGCTCCAGCTCCCATCTGCTCACTCATGGCTGTGCGGTTTGGCATGTCCAGTGAGTTTTGGATGTCCCAACCCACACCCCTGTTCTGGCCAGCCCAAAACTCCTCTCCTTTTTGGTAAATATGGATTGGTTTCCCCACCCTGACTAAAACTGTACTCCCTTCTCTGGCCTCCGAACTTGTTTTTACCTCCTCCCTACCACCTTCCGGAGACACCTGAAACCCCACCTCTTTAAGGAATACCTAGGATAGGATAAAGTAATCCTTCTCACCCCCCCCTTAAAAGATTTAGATGCACTATTGTAAAGTGGCTGTTCCACTGGATGTCATAAGGTGAATGCACCAATTTGTAAGTCGCTCTGGATAAGAGCGTCTGCTAAATGACTTAAATGTAATGATGTAAATGTAATACACACACGTGCACATGCATGTCTGCATGCATTGACATGGACGCACACACACACACAAAACGCACAGCTGACTCACCCCAACCCCCAGACCAGAGTGGAGCTCAGCACATTCTCACAGGCACAGAGAAACCCTGGCAGGATATACAAGCAAGTTCTGGCATCAGGAGCATTCTGTTTTTCAAAGGTCTGCTCTTGTTAAATACTAACTCCTTCCACATTCCCAGCGATCAAATACGAATTGAAGTTGATTCAAATGCATAATTCATGGTCTGGAAAGCAATGCTTCTCATTTCACAGTGAGACAGGGATTCATTCACCTTACTGTAAGCTGCTCTGCCCCAAATAGTACTTTTCTTGATCCTGTCACAGACTATTTTGTATTCTTTAACTTACTAGACTTAATACACTCAGCTTACTACACTCAGCTTACTACACTCAGCTTACTACACTCAGCTTACTACACTCAGCTTACTACACTCAGCTTACTACACTCAGCTTACTACACTCAGCTTACTACACTCAGCTTACTACACTCAGCTTACTACACTCAGCTTACTACACTCAGCTTACTACACTCAGCTTACTACACTCAGCGTACTAAATGTTCTATACTCCTTGATATCTCCTTGTGTTCTTTGTTCACAATGCACAGATGCAGGGTCATGAACCAAGTTGCCACACTCAGTTGAAGAGACTCTGTCTGACAGCTGATGTTTGTGATTTACTGGACCTCCTGTCTCTGGGTAGAGAGAGCAACAGACAGGCCTCGTAACTCAGGTGTTCCCATTCCACACCCTGTCACTGGCTGCAGATGCCAAGGCCTGTAAATCCAATGGAGTCTTTAAGGCAACGTGTGGGGAGAGCAGATGGAGAGACACACTGCTGTACATACTTTATGAATATCCTAAATTACGCAAGGTTCAAGGATTCACAGCATGACTGTTTTTACTGCAAAAAAACGACTCGAACTGAGGTGCAACATGCAATGAGTGAAGGGTGAGGAATAGGGTCTTATCAATCAAGTTCATAATTAAATTTGTTGTTGATTATGAATGAATGAATGAATAAATACAATGGTGTATAGGTGGACTCATCGATTGAATCAAATGATTCCCAGCATTCCATTTCCATTGCAAAACTCTTTTCTCAGAGTGGTCCAGACTAATAATGTGTTTCTTCTCCCTTGTGTTCCACTGTAGTGCCTGTTACATAATGAGCACATCTAATTAGTAGCAGACTGTTTTGTTCTGACCTGGGTCTATATATACAGTGGGGAGAACAAGTATTTGATACACTACTGATTTAGCAGGTTTTCCTACTTACGAAGCATGTAGAGGTCTGTAATTTCTATCATAGGTACACTTCAACTGTGAGAGACGGAATCTAAAACAAAAATCCAGAAAATCACATTGTATGATTTTTAAGTAATTAATTTGCATTTTATTGCATGACAGAAGTATTTGATACATCAGAAAAGCAGAGCTTAATATTTTGTACAGAAACCTTTGTTTGCAGTTACAGAGATCATACATTTCCTGTAGTTGTTGACCAGGTTTGCACACACTGCAGCAGGGATTTTGGCTCACTCCTCCATACAGACCTTCTCCAGAACCTTCAGGTTTCGGGGCTGTCGTTGGGCAACACGGACTTTCAGTGCCCTCCAAAGATTTTCTATTGGGTCTGGCTGGGCCACTCCAGGACCTTGAGATGCTTCTTACGGAGCCACTCCTTAGTTGCCCTGGCTGTGTGTTTCGGGTTGTTGTCATGCTGGAAGACCCAGCCACCATCTTCAATGTTCTTACTGAGGGAAGGAGGTTGTTGGCCAAGGTCTCACGATACATGGCCCCATCCATCCTCCCATGAATACGGTGCAGTCGTCCTGTCCCCTTTGCAGAAAAGCATCCCCAAAGAATGATGTTTCCACCTCCATGCTTCACGGTTGGGATGATGTTCTTGGGGTTGTACTCATCCTTCTTCTTCCTCCAAACACGGCGAGTGGAGTATAGACCAAAAAGCTCTATTTTTGACTCATCAGACCACATGACCTTCTCCCATTCCTCCTCTGGATCATCCAGATGGTCATTGGCAAACTTCAGACGTGCCTGGACATGCGCTGGCTTGAGCAGGGGGACATTGTGTGCGCTGCAGGATTTTAATCCATGACGGTGTAGTGTGTTACTAATGGTTTTCTTTGAGACTGTGGTCCCAGCTCTCTTGAGACCAGGTCCTTGCCGTGTAGTTTTGGGCTGATCCCTCAACTTCCTCATGATCATTGATGCCCCACGAGGTGAGATATTGCATGGAGCCCCAGACCGAGGGTGATTGACCGTCATCTTGAAAGTATTCCATTTTCTAATAATTGTGCCAACAGTTGTCTTCTCACCAAGCTGCTTGCCTATTGTCCTGTAGCCCTTCCCAGCCTTGTGCAGGTCTACAATTTTACCCCTGATGTCCTTACACTGCTCTCTGGTCTTGGCCATTGTGGAGAGGTTGGAGTCTGTGTGGACAGGTGTCTTTTATACAGGTAACGAGTTCAAACGGGTGCAGTTAATACAGATAATGAGTGCAGAACAGGAGGGCTTCTTAAAGAAAAACTGAGAGCCGGACTTCATACTGGTTGGTAGGTGATCAAATACTTATGTCATGCAATAAAATGCAAATGAATTACTTAAAAATCATAAAATGTGATTTTCTAGATTTTTGTTTTAGATTCTGTCTCTCACAGTTGAAGTGTACCTATGATAAAGAGTACAGACCTCTACATGCTTTATAAGTAGGGAAACCTGCAACATCGTCACTGTATCAAATACTTGTTCTCCCCACTGTAGATGGTTCTTGTACATACGCAGAGAATGGGGCTCATCTATCCAGCCTGGCCCACAGAGATCTAACCCTGAGTTTACCATGCATGGCAGCCCAGTGTGGGGCATGCAGGGAGAGATAATGGCAAACACATGTAGAGGGAAAAGGCTCAACGGCAAAGGAGCCAAAATGTTTCATCTTTAAAGTGATAATTATTCTACCCCAACTCTGCACTTCTCTATGTGGGTCTTTGATGTAAGGGAGTATATGGCAGTTCACAAGAAAAGATTGAAATTAGAGGAGAGTGTAATGAATTTGATGGCCCCATATTAAGGTTAAATTACTCATTAGTGATTTTCTGTATGTGCGATGTGTGCAATTTGTGTGTGTGTGCTTGCTTGTGTGAGTGTGAGCATGTATAGGTATGCATAGGTGCGTATGCGTGGAGTCTATGGCATGACACAGATGCCAGTGGAAAAGGGTGCATCTCATTGTGCCAGCTGTGCATATTTTTGAAGTTAAAAATGTGCAGATAACCCCCTCACCAACCATGAGTCTGGGGGAACTCCACAGGGGGAGCACTAAGGCCTGGAAATGGGAAAAGGTATTTGAAGTCTTATAAAAGTACTGAACTGTAGATATTGTACTGTACGTTCTTCAGTTTCATGTTGAATTACAGTAATTCGTGAATAAGAGTTTGCAGTGGGGATCGCCTGAAACAAGCATATATCTGTCCACTTCAAATTAACTGGAACAGAGTAACATCCCAGTCCAAAACTCTTAGTTTAAGCTAAAAGATAAACTGAGAAATCCATTAACTTCTGTAGTAGCCCCTCATCCCCCACCTACTACACCCCACCCCCTTACCACTTACCTTACCTCCTTTAAAGCTGGGCAGCCCTCTTTCCAGCAGCCAGACAGGATAGCCCACATCCTGTGAGAGGCAGGAAAGAGCCCCACCCTCAGCCCCAGATGCAATCGCGTGCTACAGGCAGCACCCCTCCAGCCTTCCACCGCTCATACTCATCTATCTTTGATACAAAACATGCTAACACTTCAGCATCATAGTAGAATGCTAATCATTCTCGAAGCAAAACTGATATTCGGTTCACATGGAATTGACACTTAATTATAGCCAATTGTGTGCACCGTGCAAAGCTGCAGCTCGTTTGGACACTCTCTCAGAGATCTCCAGGCTCTGTGAGGTGTACCACAAGTGTGTGGTTATCTCAACAGCTGACACCAATTTGTGTGAGCTGAGCTCTTCTTGGATCTATCTGCTCCCCCATGCTTCAGTGAACTCTGGCCCTACCTCCATCAGACGCACACAGCCAGTTATGGGTTTGCTGGCTGCAGTGACAACCACATACAGATCAGGAATTTTGTTACCAGTCTTCACAGTTTTTTCACTCTAAATACACAGCCAAAAAGGTCTGTGTTGGGTCAGCTCAGGGTTGGAGTCTAAAGTTTGAGGCAGAAGTCTGACTTATGGTACTATGGTGGGTGAAGCTTTCAGAGTGATTGACCTCTAGTAGACTACAGGTGTTGTGAGATGGGTACAGAGACGGCCAGTCAGAGAAATACAGCATTTCGTAGATAAACGTTTTAAAATGTATTCTCTGGTACTCCAGAACAGTGTCTACTCCAACATAAACGGATAAGAAAGGGCTGGATTGTCTCAAGTTCAAATGTTTTGTTTTCATCATTAAATCTTTAGCAATTAACTTGATATTCAACATAACCTCACTCTTAACTACAATGTCAACATCACTTAAAGAAGTCCTTCATTCAGTCTCTGATGTAGACATCTGTCTCCCTGTGTTCCCATCATGCTCTAGTTTGAGGTCAAAGGGAGGCGTCCTCTAAACTCAGCCACACCAAACCTCCCTGGCTCTAACAAGTCGCTTGTTTTGGATAGGGCTGTCAGAATGTCAGGGCCCTGTTTTTCAATACCATGAAAGCACATGCACACCCAACCCAAGAAGCTTGGCCTCCTCCCTTACATGAGAGGCGGTACCAGAGACGAAAGATGAAGCAAGACACCCCACTCGCTGTTTAAAAGAAAAATCTGGTTCAATGAATGTCAATGGACCATGTAGACCAGACCCAGCTGCAATTGCATTGGTGTCTATGGGAGACACACCCAGTTAAGTAGACCTGAACTGAAAATGTTCTCCCCAATGGTAAATGGCCTGAGTGAACTACCTTCATTTATCCACCATCTTTGACGGGACAACAAGTAAAAGCGGTCTGGGTCCTGAACAGCTCCACAGAGAGGCTAACATGATTGTTCCCTGTCCAGCGGTCATGTTTCTGGCTGCAGTTCACAGGCTGCTTTCAGGTGTGAGAACTCCTCTCTGCCAGACCAGGCCAACCATCCAACCACGGCAGCGTTGTAATTTAGACCATTAAGATGTAGTGCAGAGGTCTGAGAGAGCTGGCAAGGGGACAGGTTCACACACCACTCCCAGGCCCAGCCGTTACAGTACAGAAGCAGCACTGAGGGAGTGGGCAGGGTCAGGGAGCTGGACCTGCTGGAACTGCTGGATCTGCTGGACCGGCCAACACATTTAGGATTTCCCTCCCCAGTCACTACCAGGTTGGACAGAGCAAGTCTGGTTGATTTAACTTGTTAGCCTTAACATTTCTAAAAGCATAATATTAAACTGATGAAACACTGAAATTTGCAGAGTTATACAATAGTTCAGACTGGGTGTTTGGCCTCCGAGACCTGTGTAATTAGTAGCCTCATGCACTTTGTCTCTGTGTAAATTTCTCCAGAGATGCACTGTTTATTTACAAAAGTCGAGCCACCTCAAGATTTTTCCAAGATGAATAGTTACTGTGTGTATGTATAAATGTGTGTGCATACAGATGTAGGATCTTAATTGATCACTCTTTTGTTGCTGAGAATTTGTAGTGCATTCAAGGTTTAAAACGGCTTCTAAAGTTTGTAATTTCCGCTTAAAAATGTCAGACTTGATTTTCTGTAAGATTATTCTTATCAACCCCTACAAAACATGTCCATTAAATATAATCCACATAATAATTAACATTTCCTGTTGCTGCAGGATTCTTTTCCTGCTGTAGCAAACTGGCTCAAAGTAAGATCCTACATCTGTAGTGTATTTGAGATTTATTAAGGCTTCAAAAGTTTGTCATTTCCAAATTTGACATTTCAGACTTGATTTGCCCTAACAAAAATATTATCAACCCCTAAAAAATCCATTAATTATAATCCACATAAATGTAATTTCCTGTTACTGCAGGATTATTTTCCTGCTGTAGCAAACTTGCTCAAATTAAGGTCCTGTGTGTATGTCACTGCAGACAGTATCTGATGGGCCTCTGTGCTGCAGTCAGTGTGAAAGTTGTGCCACCAGGAGTGGCTCTGTCTGTCTGACTGTTTGGCCTAAGGCTCATAAAGCTTTGCTCCATCAGCCCTAAAATGATTCCTCCACAGCAAAGCTCCAGCCCTGCAGCTTCAGCTCCCTCCAGCCACCACTGAGATAAACTGGCAGGCTGCAGATATGGCATGAGAGCCATGGGGGAACCTAGACCTTACGCTTCAAATCGTGTGAGACCTAGCCATATAATAACTAACCAGATTGGTTGAATTCCCATTTTTATTGTACAAATACAATAACTCATCAATCTACTGTCTGAAAATGTTCCCTCTCCAAACTATACAATCATCTCATATTCCGTCCAAGACTCACTCCTCATCCTGACTTCTTATCATGATGACAAGCTGGAGGAGCTGATCACTTCATCTCCATCTGTCACGTTTAGTTCCTATAGTACACTACCAATGTAAGATCTTAATTTGACACCATGTTGCAGGATGCTTTTCCTGCACATTTGTAATTTCCATTGAGAAATTTCTAATAGATTTTCCGTTATGAAAAATTGATCCAACCCCTACAAATATTATGATCCACATAAACATTTAATTTTCATGCTGTAGCATGAAGGATAATTTTCATGCTGTAGCAAACTGGCTCAAATTAAGATCCTACATCTGTACCCCAACCGGCTCTTTTAGTCAGTTAAAAATATCAGCTGTGGGAAGGAGCTGGGCCAGCCAGCCAGGATTCAATGCTCCAGCGTGGGTTGGACATGGACTGTATGGTGCAGCTTGACACATGTACACTGTAAACCCCAATGTGCTGTCATTACTCAAAACCTTTGAGGAAACCTGTTGCACTTAATGTATCTGAGTACAGTTACTTAAAATGTAGTTTTGTAGTCATTACTCAAAGCGATACGAGTCCCTTTGACTCTGTAAAGGGTCCATATTTGAGATGTATCAGCTTAAAACATTTAGAGTAATGGCCCCACTAAACCACACCTCACATATCATTTCTGAGCGTGCCTTGCCTTATCGAGTGCATTGTAGAGTTACCACCCATGACCTTCATTTGTTAGTAACAGAGACATGAATGTTCAATTTGTTCATTTTCAGTCCTGTGGTCTTCATCCAAGTAAGTTCTTAGGTGAATGTTATCATTGTAATTAAACTCTTTATGACAATACATTACATATCTCATTAGGCCTTATTTTAAGGCCTAGCTTTACCCTAACACAGTGGCCTGCAACTCGTGGTTTTCAGGTGACATCAGGCCTGCAAGTGGGGTTGGAAAATTCATGAAACTCTCCTAAAATCTCCAGATTTTCAAAAAATCTTGGTTGAACGATTTCAAGGAATCTTCCGACCGAGATTTCTGGAAAACCTGGGAAATGTGACAGTATTTTGCAACCCTACCTGCTAGTTACATTATGCTGGCTTGCAAAGTAATGTGTAATTCCTATTGGAATCCAGCCAGAGTTAGGATATCCAATAGTTGATTTTTTTTAATGATTGCCAGGGTTAGGAACAGTGTGAGGAGACTACTTAAGCCATTTAAACTGGAACAATCATTTAATTAACTAACGGGTGCAAAAAATCTAACTAAATGAATGGATTAGTTAAAAAAAACATATGTTATATTTGTAGCATAAGATTAATACATTAATTACTCAATGTACATGTAAAAACACAGATGTTGAAAACAATTCCAAAACATTTAACTGCAGTAGAGTATGCTGGGAAAAAAGTTAATATGTTATCATAACTTTAAAAAAGAGATGATGTGACTTGTCATTTAGTTTTGCGTTGACTTTGAGTTCAGCTTACTAGAACTATTTGAGTAAAAAATGCCATGGGGTTTACAGTGTAGTTATTGATATAGTATAGTGTGGAGAACCAGACCAGGACACTCATTATGTATTTATACTGGTCTAACTGCAGGTTATGTTGCTGCCTGGAGCTGGGTGGATGGATGGTGTCGTGACTGGAGGCTCTGTACAGCAGGACTGGGGAAGGAAGCAGAGACAGGAGACATCTAGCGGCCTTTTGAAACTGGAACACAGACAGGGTTCATTGGTTCTGCTGTTGGTGGATATCAAGCCCTTTGGTGTCTTTGGTGCCTGGTGGCAGGTAGCATAGAGGTTAAGAGTGTTGGGCCAGTAACCAGAAGGTCACAGGGCAGAATCCCCAAGCAAATTAGGTGAAAATCCCTAGTTGCTCGTGTAAGTTGCTCTGGATAAGAGGGTCTGTAAATTGTATATTCATTGTATATTCCAGTCAGGTGTACAGTAACATCAGCCACTTCTACCTTTTTGTTCTCTTTTGGTTTTGGAGACCAACATTTTGAAAGCATACATCATGTAAACACTTCTTTAAAATGTTTACATGTGTATCTATGCAATTTACAACAAGGACACAGCAGATTTATACGGCCATATACAACATATGTAAATATATTTAATATCTTAATGTATGCAACAGCAACACTATACTTCATTTACTGCTGTGCAACAAATAACCTTTGAAAATGCATAAAATAAGATTGAAACGTTATAGCTTGTAAGTATTAGACAAAAAAATGTCAACCCCAGCTCTCCACAGTTAAAAGTATTCTAAATGACATGGCTAATGTGTGCCATTATATCATCTCTTACGTCCAATCAAACGAATCATCCCTCCCAGCCAACCAGGCTGAGGGACAGGGCGTGTGCAGGCAGCGGGGCTCTGACTCCACTCTCCTCCCTCTATCCCCATCCCCCTATCCCCAGGCCCGATTTAGAGAGACATGGCCCAATAGGACAGGGGTTTTCTGTACACTCACAGGCAAGGGGTCTCTGCCTTCTTTTTCTACCCATCATTCTGTTATCTTGACAGACTGTCAGACCAGGGCAGCTACCTTCAGTCTCAACCAATTCCCAACATGTCTCTGGTATGCACTGTGTTGACATAGAATATCATGTCATAATGTCTTTTTTTTTATACCTCAAACGTTTTGTTGTGTGTCAATGTCCTGGGCCACTGGACTCGGATGTGGTTACCACTGAGTTTGTAGTCAAGCAGAGAGCACTGGGGGAAGCTGAGTCTAAATAATGGAAATATGTATGTGAACACATGGGGACATACAGGCCTGTTGACACCCAGTCTTTTAATATGTTTGAATTGGCACATCAATTAAAGTTAGGTAAGCCCATGGTTCGGGTTTAATTGCGTTCCTGTCAGGTTACGCTCTCCCCCATTCCCCCTGACCTCTCTCTCCATGACTGTTGCCATGCCATTTGTTCCTGCCTGCCAACCATTATTTTCTCAGTGTTTTGACATCCTTCTTTCTGTTAAATGCTTGGTTAGAGGTGGAGGTAGGTTAGCGTTGGAGCATTGGGATGAATTACGACAGCAGCAGCAGCAGTACATGCCAATCGTTCCCTACAGTGCTTTCATAGACAATGTGTTTGACGTAAGGAATTTATGTGCACCAGTGTGCATGCACTAGGTCATTTGTGTGTGTGTGTTGCTACGGAGAACACATTCATGGGGGATGCATAATGAAGAGATATCTAGCTCTTCAGACCTATATCATACCATTCACTTTAGATGATTGAAATGAAGTAGCTTAAACTACAAGAGTCCAAACCAAGTAGAACCCTTACACCCTTAGAGTGTGACAGAGGAGTGTTTGTTACCAGGCTTATGGTCTCTGTGCTGAGGACAGAGGTTGCAGTGCCACGGTGCCAAACTCTGGAAGTGGGTCAGTGCTCAGTCACACAGTGGCTGTAACACATACATCATATCACGCGTGCACCTGTAAAAACACACCGAGCTGAGGGAGAGCAGAGCAGAACAGAGCTGGCATGGCGTCACCCTCCAAATCTGGACACAAACTCAAATAGTGGGTCATTTTCACCCACAGAAAATACTCTGTGACTGGGCTTTCATTCCTCCTCAATGGTAGGTTCTGTCTTCAATAAACCTAACCTAACCCAGGACAGGACAGGACAGGACAGGACAGGACAGGACAGGACAGGACAGGACAGGAGGGAGGGAGGTAGGTTACCGGTCCAGAGGATCATACCAACCATGATAGTCTCTGATTCTAAGTTGAGATATTTATCTTAGTAAATTATATTCAATATTTAGTGAATAATAGTACATTGTACCTGTAATAGTAATAAAAACATGATTGATGGTTTGTTTATATCTCATTTGCTAGCCTAAGTTGAGGTGAATTTATTTGTTTCAATAAAAGAATGTGTTTCCATTCTATCTCCCCTAAATCTTTATGTGTGTTCTACACCACTTTATACTTGGGATCAATCGAACTACTTTGACTCAGCAATTTAACTACACATCCCACTGGGCACAGACGTGAATTCAACGTCTAGTTTTGATTTACATTTGGTTGAGTTGCCAACTATTGTGAATTCAACTTGAAAGGAACAAAACATGTCACCATGTAATTGGATGTAGGCTAATACAAAATGGCCTTGAGGACTTCTTGCAAATCCAATGAGTTTTCCACATTGATTCAACGTCATCACATTGAGTTTGGGGTTGAAATGAAGGGGAAACAAAGACTGTGCCCGAGGCAGTATCGAGTTGTGAGTTTAGCATGTCTGGAGGAGTAGGCTGTCAGTAGGACGTTTTGAGCCAGAGGTCTCTTTGTCTGAGGCTACAAGCCTTCATTTGGAGCACTATGCTATACCACCATTCTTCTGGAGATCAGGAAACACACAGTTCAATGAGGTTGTACGGCACAAACCATTCTGGTTTCGAATTGTGCTTGTTTACATGATAGTTAATGTCATAGACAAATAGAAATGGATAGAGTCTCAAGCGCAGACAGAGTGATAGACTCCAGACATGGTAAAGGAACATGGTAAAGAAAGAATAACAAATGATGACGGCCACTGAGTTGCACCGTGGGTCGGGTCTGGGGGCCTGGAGAGGATCAGACGTATAAGGAAAGGTCTTATTCCTCCCCTGGGCTAACACACGGCCATCTCTCATCTGCTTATCAGCCCCTGAGAGAGCCGGAGTATAGCCAGAACACCACAGGCTGTGTGGATGGACTCGTTTCCAAGATCACTGGAAAGTTTATATACAGGCAAGGTCCATATATTGTTCCCATCTGTGCAACTTTAAGCATGAATATAACCATGTGCCATGTTTTAATGAAAATAACCTAATTTAAGAGAAATATGAATCTTCAGAGGGACTCCACCCTTCTATACATAAAAAGGCTGCACAGAGGAACTTGTGTTGATGACACCAGTCTATGGAAAAAGGCCAGTATATGCCAGCTTCTTGATTGACATTGGTTTGTTGGGCCTTTAACAACTATACCTCAGTGTGTAATATTTTTTTACAAGTTTACTCACATTGTCTAAACATGTCTCAACCATGTCTGAAATATGAAAAGCTGAATCTCAGAGGGGGGTAGGCCACTGTCTCTCCCCCTGTCGCTCAAACCTTCCGAACATGGGCTGTCATGTATGACATCAAGTAAACAACATGTATTAAGTTTAGTTTGTTTAATGTTTGAATAAATTGCACCAGCCTTGTAAAGTGTAACAGCTGTTTCGTTGCTCATTTGCACTTTCCTGCGTGGTTGATGTTTACAGTGGAAAATGTCCCTGACAGCAGGCTCTGCTATGAATCTACTTGTTCTCATAAAACAACCTTATTTTGGGGGTGGGATTTTTTTCCAATGCTCTGGCATACGGGCCAGTCTGAACGCTTTCTTCTCATCACGGGAAACTTGTAAAGAGAAATTCCAGTAAAGTGGTTCATTAAAACATTTTACAACCAGAACTTGATTAAGGAGCTTTAAATATATATATATATAGATATATATATATATAGAGAGAGAGTATTATTATTCTATCCACAGACTATATATATATTGTTTGGAATATGTCTGTCAGGTTATGTGTCATGTTTGTCATTTATTATCATGTCTTGTCCCTGTGCTCCCCATTCTATTCGTTTCCCTCTGCTGGTCTTATTAGGTTCTTTCCCTCTTTCTATCTCTCTCTCTCCCCTCCCTCTCTCACTCTCTCGCTCTCTCTTCTCTCTATCGTGAGATTATTATTCTACACCAACCTCCACAGACTGGGTTGCATAGAATACTATTGTTTGGAATAGCATGTCTGTCAGGTTAGACAGGATGATAAGCTTGACCTATTAAAGCAGAACATCCATCAACTCTACAAGCCATATCATTACAAATACTCTTGGACTACAAAATATGGCCCCATTTTCTATTTTAGAGTGTCAGAGTTGTTAACTCTGAATCCCAGTTTTACCAGTCTGTCAGTTCTCTAATGTCACCTGTAATCCTCTGAGTAGGCAGAAATGGCCTCAATCAGGAGTGGCTGGTTCGTTCACCTGTCTAAACAGCTGCTGAACAAACAGGCTGCTGTTAGTTTTTGAGTTATTCTGGCCGGGTTTCGAGGCACACTGAAAGGTAAACATCCCATTCTGAGGATTATTGGCTACACCTGAGAGAGCCCAAAGCCAGCCGCACAATCCTGTATCTGTTCCCAAGGACCCGGCAAGAAATCTGTCAGATAGATCTGAATATATACATACACCAACTGCCCTACACACACAAATGGCATCACCCACAACGCTCAACCACAGGACAACACATTTACACAGTCTGCCTTGATATGTGAATAAAGGTATCAAAACTTGCAACCACACTGACTTACCGACATTCATATGGTGTGCGGTGTGGATTTTTCGTCCCGTAGTGTGAATACACACATTCACAGACAGAGTTAAAGGACAACTTTTCTCTGTCAAAGGTGTTGACACCCGGTGTGCATTAGAGTAAAATATTCTAGTCCCTGTAGGCAGCCTTGCCCTTCATTTTCAGCGCAGTAATAAGCAAGTTTACTTGCAATAATCATCAGCTGTGTGTCTCCAGCAGAGCAACAGATGTTCCCTCACCGCCTCTGGTGCTTGAGAGCAGACATACTGTGGGAAAGCAAAGAGTTACCTTATTTACATGTTTTCAGCAGTTGAAATATGCTGAAAGTACAATTCTTTTTTAACATAAGTGTTCATGCTGTCCGTTCTTTTTTTTAAATAGCTTGGTGACTGATTTGAAGCTAATCTCTTTTGGGACTAGATTATGTGGTTTTCATGCGTAAGATATTGACCAACCGTGATATTGATCAGTGTGTCCCATTAAGCAGGAACCAGCTCTGTTAGCCATCCTTTTCAAAGAGATCTAATGTCCCAACTCACAGTGTTTCGGCCCAATGGGTACATCTCACAAACTCACACAGTGTTACTGTTCCCTGCGGTTGGCTCCATTCTTGGCAGTCACAACACACACACAGTGTCAGACAGGCCCAAGAAGGGGTGAATCTGCCAACGGGTGCTCTATTTAGCATGACTCAATGTCCGTTTAAACTATCACTAGTCTGTGTGAATAAGATCTTTCTGGACCCCATCACTGGTTACCCAGCCCTGGACACTTCAGTCTGGCACTGGAATTAGACCTAAACCTGGAGTCCTTAGGGTCCTCTGCCTCAGAGGGTGAGGTAGTTATGGAAATGTATGCAGGTAAACCAAGCAATGGAGAGTGTTTAGTTTGCTCATGCATGGAGAACCCATTAGAACAACCTGCACTCATTTTGCCCTAGACTGGTTTGAGGACCAGCCTGATCGCCAAGTCAAATTAGCTCTGAACAGAATACATTTAAGAGTAGTGTCTGCAGTGCTAGCAGTCTTTCACATCAACTTCTAGACTGGCCCAGTTCTACACCCTGGGTTGAATTGACAGCGCAGTTTGTGGTATGGTCCCCACATTGCGGTTTTGTAGTTTACACCTTTCCTGCCATGGGGCCGCCAGGCTGTGGGGGTTCTGTTTGTTGATGTTTAAATACTCAGGAAGATATATGGTGTGAATTAGAGAGCACCACCGACCACACTGTGCACACCAGGAGCTCCATTGTCAGCTGGCGGTAAGGAGGCAAAAGCGCATTTCCAATTTCATCATGTAAAAAATAGAATTTTCCAGCCCTTTAACAGTTTGGCAATTTACCTGTGTAACATCATCTCACTTGCGTTGAGGGGGAGGGATGGGAATATTTGAGGTGTGTCCTTAAAAACAGCGCAAAGGTGACAATTTCATGCTGCGCTAATGGGAAGTTTTAAGACCCACAAAAAGCCGGTGTTAACGGTAACAGTTAGTGGATAATGAATATCATGTTTAGAAACAAACTATTGGTTTCCCCCCATTTTTGGGGGGTTAAAAACAAGCATAGTATACCATCCACTCTATCAAGGCTAGTTTAGAAGCATTGCATAGGCCTAAATGTGTGTATTTTTTTATCCTGGCCATTAGCTAACTAGCCATTGAATAAAGGGGTTTTAAATTGTCTACTGAGAGTGCCTCTGAAATCATTTGCCAATTTTTGTCTTCATGCTTTTCCATTATTCACAATTCACATAACTGCATTACTCATTTTGCTTGTTCTACTAGGCTATCCAATACCCATTTTTAAAGATGGCCCCTCGTCAGATTACCAAAAACAGGCACTCTCCTCCAAGGTTTTCAATCCTCCTGTAATGCCATATCAACGACAGATTCTTTTGAGAATCTGACTCGCAACAATACAATTGACAGTAACCTAGTATTTTGAATAGATGAGTGAATGTTACTGTCACACCCTGACCATAGTTTGCTTTGTATGTTCTATGTTTTGTTTGGTCAGGGTGTGATCTGAGTGGGCATTCTATGTTGGATGTCTTGTTTGTCTGTTTCTGTGTTTGAGCCTGATATGGTTCTCAATCAGAGGCAGGTGTTAGTCATTGTCTCTGATTGGGAACCATATTTAGGTAGCATGTTTGGTGTTGGGTTTTGTGGGTGATTGTTCCTGTCGTTGTGTTTGCTACACCAGATAGGGCTGTTTTTGGTTTTTCACATTTCTTGTTTTGTATATTGTTCATTTATCACCTTCATTAAAGATGTATCACAATAACCACGCTGCGTTTTGGTCCGCCTCTCCTACAACAGAAGAATACCCTGACAGTTACGTGTAGACATTTAGGCCTGTGTGTACATAGTGCCATGGAACGAGAGAAGTGATTTATGATATCATGCTTCCGACCTGATCCTATTTAGAAATATTGTTGTTTGTTAAACAAGATGTATAATTATTTTGTTTAATTTTAGTTTTTAAAAAATAGCCTTTTAGAAAGATTCACCGTCCATGTGTTTTATACCTTTATTTAACCAGGCAAGTCAATTAAGAACAAATTCTTATTTTCAATGACGGCCTAGGAACAGTGGGTTAACTGCCTTGTTCAGGGGCAGAACGACAGATTTGTACCTTGTCAGCTCAGGGATTCAATCTTGCAACCCTTTCAGTTACTAGTCCAACACTCTAACCACTAGGTTACCCTGCTGCCTGAAGATGTAGGATGCATGGCTCAAATGCAATGCAATTTCCTCTGCATTTTGCCATAGGGTGGAAAGAAATGTTTGCAGTTGTTCTATGATATCCGAGTGAGACTGACTAACAAAATCAATGAGCCTCCCCCCAGCCGAAAATTTGACCATGATAAGTTTAGATAGATGGCCGCTAAACCAGTAAAGGTGCGTGGGTAAAATCACTGGGGAAGACAGAACAAAAGCCATATTACAACCTATGTGTTGTGATAATTGTGTTGTTTGCTCTATGACCTGTTAGTTAGATATGCCATGCGACCGTGACGTATAGGCCTAGAGGTCGAGACAAGGCAGTCACAGTAAATTCAACCACACGTTTCAACACAAAAACCTCTGACCGGTGAAGTTCACAAAGCATATTTCATGTAACAGTTACCTACAGCATGGTCAAGCAAGTTAATGTTTCCCACATTTTTGCATCACTAAACACCCTTGATTAAGAACCACGGAGAGTTACCGCAAGTCAGAAATAAAACAGGAGCCGCCTCCACTATACCAGTACTATTTCAACATAACAAATCTCCTATGCTTGGTCAAAAATTTTATTTCACCTTTATTTAACCAGGTAGGCAAGTTGAGAACAAGTTCTCATTTACAATTGCGACCTGGCCAAGATAAAGCAAAGCAGTTCGACACATACAACAACACAGAGTTATACATGGAGTAAAACAAACATACCATCAATAATACAGTAGAAAAATAAGTCTATATACAATGTGAGCAAATGAGGTGAGATAAGGGAAGTAAAGGCAAAAAAGACCATGGTGGCGAAGTAAATACAATATAGCAAGTCAAACCCTGGAATGGTAGATTTCCAGTGGAAGAATATGCAAAGTAGAGATAGAAATAATGGGGTGCAAAGGAGCAAAATAAATAAATAAATACAGTAGGGGAAAAGGTAGTTGTTTGGGCTAAATTATAGATTGGCTATGTACAGGTACAGTAATCTGTGAGCTGCTCTGACAGCTGGTGCTTAAAGCTAGTGAGGGAGATAAGTGTTTCCAGTTTCAGAGATTTTTGTAGTTCGTTCCAGTCATTGGCAGCAGAGAATTGGAAGGAGAGGCAGTCAAAGGAAGAATTGGTTTTGGGGGTGACCAGAGAGATATACCTGCTGGAGCGCGTGCTACAGGTGGGTGCTGCTATGGTGACCAGCGAGCTGAGATAAGGGGGGACTTTACCTAGCAGTGTCTTGTAGATGACCTGGAGCCAGTGGGTTTGTATGAAGCGAGGGCCAGCCAACAAAGAGCATACAGGTAGTAGTGGTGGGTAGTATATGGGGCTTTGGTGATAAAACGGATGGCACTGTGATAGACTGCATCCAATTTATTGAGTAGGGTATTGGAGGCTATTTTGTAAATGACATCGCCGAAGTCGAGGATGGTGAGTTTACAAGGGTATGTTTGGCAGCATGAGTGAAGGATGCTTTGTTGCGAAATAGGAAGCCAATTCTAGATTTAACTTTGGATTGGAGATGTTTGATGTGAGTCTGGAAAGAGAGTTTAGTCTAACCAGACACCTAGGTATGAGTAGTTGTCCACATATTCTAAGTCAGAACTGAGTAGTGATGCTGGATGAGCGGGCAGATGCAGGCAGCGATCGGTTGAAGAGCATGCATTTAGTTTTACTTGTAATTAAGAGCAGTTGGAGGCCACGGAAGGAGAGTTGTAATACAGTTACAACTAAAAGATACCAAAGTAAATGTAGTCCAATCAACGTAAGCTACAGTGCATTCGGAGCGTATTGAGACCACTTTTCCCACTTGTTATGTTACAGCCTTATTCTAAAATGGATTAAATATTGTTCTCTCATCAATCCACACACAATACCCCATAAACCAAAAACAGGTTAAGAAATGTTGCACATTTATTAAAAAATAAAAAGATACATTTTGATACCTTATTTTTGATTTGCTGTTGCTGCTGCTGTTGTTTTCTCCTGCTGCACCCTGGGGCGGCGACACTCCCATGGCTTTGCCCAGGGTCCTCTCCCGAAGAGGAGGAGTCTTGTGTCTTCGATGTTTACCACGGGTCCTTGGTTGGATTCTGTAATATTTTCCTCCTCTTCGTCTGAAGAGGAGAGGCGAGAAGGATCGGTCCATGTTTTTTTAATATGAAAAAACTCAACATGAACACTAATACAAAAACAATAAACGTGAACAAAACCGAAACAGTACAGTGTGGCGAACAAACACAGACACGGAAACAATTACCCACAAAACCAAACACAAAACAGGCTACCTAAATATGGTTCCCAATCAGAGACAATGACTAACACCTGCCTCTGATTGAGAACCATAGCAGGCCAAACATAGAAATAGAGAAACTAGACATACAACATAGAATGCACACTCTGATCACGTCCTGACCAACAATTAAAACAAAGAAAACACAAAAGAACTATGGTCAGAACATGACAGCATCCCCCCCCCCAAGGTGCGGACTCCGGCTGCAAAACCTGAACCTAGAGGAGAGGGTCTGGGTGGGCATTTGTCCGCGGTGGCGGCTCTGGCGCAGGACGTGGACCCCACTCCACCATAGTCTTTGTCTGCTTTGTCCTCCTAGGAACGGCGACCCTCGCCGCCAACCTAGGACTCGCAACCAACCCCCACTAAAGGGCCCCCGGACTGAGGGGCAGCTAAGGACTGAAGGGCTGACTCCTCCGGACTGAGGGGCAGCTCAGGACTGAGGGGTAGTCCTGGCTGAATGGTGGCTGGCTGACTGGGGCAGCCTGGCTGACTGGGGCTGGTTGACTGGATCCTGCAGACTGGCAGGGACTGAGGGGCAGCTCCTGGCAGACTGGCGGCTCTGGCGGATCCTGAGGGATCCTGGCAGCTCAGGCTGGTCCTGGCAGACTGGCTCTGGCGGATCCTGGCAGACTGGCGGCTCTGGCGGATCCTGGCAGACTGGCGGCTCTGGCGGATCCTGGCAGAGATCCAGACCGGCGGCTCTTGCGGATCCTGGCAGACCGGCGGCTCTGGCGGATCCTGGCAGACTGGCGGCTCTGGCTGATCCTGGCAGACTGGCGGCTCCCTGGGAGACTGGCGGCTCCTTGCAGACTGGCGGCTCCTTGCAGACTGGCGGCTCCTTGCAGACTGGCGGCTCTGGCGGCTCCTTGCAGACTGGCGGCTCCTTGCAGACTGGCGGCTCTGGCGGCTCAGGACAGACGGGAGACTCTAGCATTTCTGGACAGGCGGGAGGCTCTAGCAGCTCTGGACAGGCAGGGGACTCTACTAGTTCTGGACAGGCGGGGGGCTCTGGCGCCTCTGGACTGAGGGGCTCTGGCGCCTCTGGGCTGAGGGGCTCTGGCGTCTCTGGGCTGAGGGGCTCTGGCGCCTCTGGGCTGAGGGGCTCTGGCGCCTCTGGACTTGAGGGGCTCTGGCGCCTCTGGACTTGAGGGGCTCTGGCGCCTCTGGACTGTGGGGCGGAGGCTCTGGCGCCTCTGGCCTGGCGGGAGTCTCCGGCAGCTCTGAACAGGCGGGATACTCCGGCAGCTCTGGAGAGTAGGATGGCTCTAGCAGTGCTGGACAGGCGGGAGCACCTGTAGCCAAAGGACGGAGAGACAGCCTAGTGCGGGGTGCCGGCATTGGTGGTACCGGGCTGGGGACACGCACCTCAGGGTGAGTGCGAGGAGCAGGAACAGGACACACCGGGTTGTGAAGGGGTACTGGAGACCTGGTGTGTATAGCCAGCATCAAATCTTCCAGAACTCTAACACAAGTTTCAGGCTGAGTATGAGGAACTGACACAGGTGGCGTCGGACAGCTAACACGCTCCTCAGGGAGAATGCCGTGCATACTACGCCAAACCAGCAGCTCTCTCTCTTCACTCTCCTCCAATTCCATCAACAACTCCTCGAATGTCTCATCATCTCCCATCCGTTCACTCTCCTCCAATCTGTCCAATAACCCCTCGACCCTCTCAGACTCACCCCTCAGCTTCGCCGACAGCTCCAAGTGCCTCTCCCCCCCAATACATTTTTGGGGCTGCCTCTCGGGCTTCCTTGCCAGTCGTGTTCCCTCGTATCGTTGGCTCTCCTGCTGCTGCTGTTGCTGCTTCTTCTGCTGCTGTTGCTGCTGCTGCTGTTGCTGCTGCTGCTGTTGCTGTTGCTGCTTCTTCTGCTGCCGTTGTTGCTGCTTCTTCTGCTGCTGTTGCCTCTCCTGCTGCTGCTGCCGCCACTGCTGTTGCTGTGTCCTCCAGGACACCTACACCACCCGTTGTTACAGGAAGGCCATAAAGATCATCAAGGACATCAACCACCCGAACCACTGCCTGTTCACCCCGCTATCATCCAGAAGGCGAGGTCAGTACAGGTGCATCAAAGCTGGGACCGAGAGACTGAGAAACAGCTTCTATCTCAAGGCCATCAGACTGTTAAACAGCCACCACTAACATTGAGTGGCAGCTGCCAACACACTGTCATTGACACTGACCCAACTCCAGCCATTTTAATAATGGGAATTGATGGGAAATGATGTAAATATATCACTAGCCACTTTAAACAATGCTACCTTATATAATGTTACTTACCCTACATTATTCATCTCATATGCATATGTATATACTGTACTCGACATCATCGACTGCATCCTTATGTAACACATGTATCACTAGCCACTTTAACTATGCCACTTTGTTTACTTTGTCTACACACTCATCTCATATGTATATACTGTACTCGATACCATCTACTGTATGCTGCTCTGTACCATCACTCATTCATATATCCTTATGTACATGTTCCTTATCCCCTTACACTGTGTATAAGACAGTAGTTTTGGAATTGTTAGTTAGATTACTTGTTGGTTATCACTGCATTGTCGGAACTAGAAGCACAAGCATTTCGCTACACCCGCATTTAACATCTGCTAACCATGTGTATGTGACAAATAAAATTTGATTTGATTTTGATTTGATTTGCTGTTGCTGCTGCTGTTGTTGCTTCTCCTGCTGCACCCTGGGGCGGCGACACTCCCATGGCTTTGCCCAGGGTCCTCTCCCGTCAAGGATTTCCTCCCACGTCCAGGAGTCTTGTGTCTTCGGCCGCTGTTGCTGCTGATGTTTACCACGCCGCTTGGTCCTTGGTTGGTGGGTGATTCTGTAAGGGTTTTCCTCCTCTTCGTCTGAAGAGGAGAGGCGAGAAGGATCGGAGGACCAATATGTGGCGTGGTAAGTGTCCATGTTTTTAATATGAAAAAACTCAACATGAACACTAATAAAAAAACAATAAACGTGAACAAAACCGAAACAGTACAGTGTGGCAAACAAACACAGACACGGAAACAATCACCCACAAAACCAAACACAAAACAGGCTACCTAAATATGGTTCCCAATCAGAGACAATGACTAACACCTGCCTCTGATTGAGAACCATAGCAGGCCAAACATAGAAATAGACAAACTAGACATACAACATAGAATGCCCACTCAGATCACGTCCTGACCAACACTAAACAAAGAAAACACAAAAGAACTATGGTCAGAACGTGACATATTTACATATACTACCAGTCAAAAGTTTGGACACACCTACTCATTCAATTGTTTTTCTTTATTTTGACTATTTTCTACATTGTAGAATAGTAACCAAAAAAGTGTTAAACAAATCAAAATACATTTTATATTTGAGATTCTTCAAAGTAAACACGTTTGGCCTTGATGACAGCTTTGCACACTCTTGGCATTCTCTCAACCAGCTTCCTGAGGTAGTCACCTGGAATGCATTTTAATTGACAGGTGTGCCTTGTTGAATATCTGCCATACTAATGGGGATCTATAATAAATGCTAATACATTTCATTCAAAAGTAGAGATTTGGATGTAAAAAATAAAACGTATCCTTTAAAGCAATTAAGTAGAGGTTACTCAACCATCTCCAACTGCCTGTAGAACTTAAAACATATAATTGGTACGCACTCTGTTAATCAGATGTTCTTATGTTTTTTCGAGTACTGTTTACAAATATTTCGTTCTGCTAATCTAATGTTACTGAGTTTACTGATTGTTTAATATTTTAAAGTCTAACATTTATTAGACGAGCTGTTGTAACTTGATTCTATTATGTTTGACTTCTTTGCTTAACATAGTAAAGTAGTAGCCTGACACTGATATTTGAGTAAAAAAACACTTGATTTGTCTATGTTGTGCTGATATAGAATGATTACTTTTTTGCAAGTTACGACTACTTAATAAAAACAGCAAATCCCTTCCTCATCCTCGTTGTGGAGTATGGCGGCCCCTTCAAAACGCGGGCTCATAAAACACCCAAATACGTCCTTTTAGAAATGACAAACCTCTCAGTGTAGTGATGCACGTCTTTAGATTTTGTACACATGATTCTACAAGTGTCTGGAACTTCTTGTGTGGAAGCACCATAGGCTTTCAATATACTTTGTATCCCTCATTTAGTCAAGTGTTTCCTTTATTTTGTCAGTTACCTGTACAGTAGAATGGACAGAGAGGCATCACTTGAGTCGCAACAAAACAGAATATAACACTGCTGATAAAGTTAGGAATGACACAATTTCAACTGTACAGCATCTAAAGACCACGGATGCATTTAGGTGTTTTTGGAGCCTTTGTTCATGTTTTCTGTGGGCCCCTATACTACACAATGAGGAAGTGATTTGCTGTTTGGGGTAAGTTTCTCAAAAACATGTGAAATCACCACAAAAGGTGTCCGGACCCTTCTATAACATGCAGTTTATATAAAAAAAATAGAGGTTTGGTTGTAAAGAAATAAAACATCTCCTTTAATGAGTTAGGCAATGACTTTTAATTATGTATAGGCCTAGCCCCTATATCAGTGTGAATGCCATAGCCTACGTTTAACAATGCATTTCCATATTGAAGCAATGCAATTAGAACAATATTTTGCAAATGGGGCAGGCTGTTCAACTAGGCTATAACGGACTAGCATTTGAATTGGAGTTGACGACGACGAAACACGTAAAATACTGTAAATACGCAACTTGAAGCAACCGCATATTTAACCATGGAGCAAGTTCTGATTGGCCAGTGAGGGGCCAAGCCTTGACACACCCACAACTTGTTTATCCATCAAAACCCAGTCCTTCTGCTCCACCGCCAGCAACTGCGCCCATAACTGTGGTGGTGAAAATAGCGAAGATATTTCTGACACACCCCCGAACCTATAGTGCTACTGCCAGCGCTTAACTTTACCATGCGTTCGGTTTGTTAAAATAGAGCCCCAGCAGAAATACTGAGCCACTGAACCCGCCTGATTATGTTATATGACTATTTTATCCGAGATGCTTGGATTCAACAAAGAGGTATTCAGGCCAGCTGAAGCATAGTCACTTTGTAGAATCAATCAAATCATGAGATGAGATGATGTTAACTATAAACACCATATTAGAAGAGTAGTGAATTCGGCATATGACAAAATTAAAACGGCAGTGAGTAAAGTAATTCTACAGAAAAAAACAATGAAGAGACATTGTAATTTCACTCTCTGCAACCCACAATTAGATACATATTTGATTTTCAAGACAGTGCTTTTCCACATGCAAGTGTCTGTCAGTGAAATGAGTAGGGAAAGGAAGGCAAGGCTGGGATGAGGAGGGAAGGAGGACAAAGGTATGTGTGCCTGAGCCCCTCCGCAGAGTCCTCCTCAGTATCAGGTGAAAGAATAACAGCAGTGCTGCTCACTGGATACAGCCGCTCCGCTACTTCAACAACATTACAACATTCTTCAGTGGCATTCAAAAATATTTAGAGAGGGAGGGATAGAGAGAAACCCAAGACAAACACATAGACCTGGGAGGGCTAACTGGGTCTGAAGGAAGAGCTGCCAACAGGAGCTACTGCTTCTGTGGTGCACAGGAATGTGTACAAGCACACCACTATATCCCATCCAAACCTGGACTGGGGTAGACGTAGAGTAACATAGTAAATATAAATCCGTGACACTTCAATTAGTATGATATGTTACGTTTCGTACGGTTTGTTTTCATTTGTGGATGTCCATCCTCCATTTCATATGACATGTTACGAATTGCATTTCGTACAATATGCTGCGAATTTGAAAATGTATTATATGTTCCGAATTCCAATTTATTATGGCTAGCGTTAGCTAGGTGGCTAGCGTTAGCTAGGTGGCTAGCGTTAGCTAGGTGGCTAGCGTTAGCTAGGTGGCTAGCGTTAGCTAGGTGGCTAGCGTTAGCTAGGTGGCTAGCGTTAGCTAGGCTAGGGGTTAAGGATAACGGTTAGGTTAAAGGGTTAGGGTTAACATGCTAACCTTTGGGTGTGATGTGGTAAGGTTGGACAGTACACTTGAAAAAAACAACACACATTAGTCTCAAAAATTCACTCAGGAACAGACCGCACACAGTAAACGATTCAAATGATGCATACAACAGCAGAAAACATGCCTCTTTTAACAGGGAAATCACAATGAGTAAATTGGACACACCTGAGTGTCGTTAATGTCTCCAGGATGGTCTCTGCCGACCTCTGGTGACAGGTGGAACCATGACATTGGGATGCTAGACATTCGTGTTATACACCCACCCTTCCACCCCGACTAACCACCCTACGTTCGTAAAATGTACTGTTACGTCTAGTCTATGAGACCTACCTCTCTTCCTCCCTCTCTCTCCCTCTCTGTTGCGGTAAGCATTGGACATTTGGAGCAGAAACACTAATGATGCTGTGTGTTACTTTCGTGCTCACTTCCCCCTGACGTCTCACCACCTGTCTCTCTCCACTGCTTTCTCAGCACTACTCAAAGTCAGCTAGGACAACACTGACAGGCACATAGCCACTGTGCTTATCTGACCTCTGATTCTGCTGTTTCACACTGGCAATTTCATTTAAGATCAATGCTGTCAGATAATGATACCCTGCCTGCCAATGTGATATAAACATGCATTAGGTCTGTACAGACCTGTGTGGTGTGGAGCCCAGCCTAGTAGCAGATTGCTGCCTGCCTATATGACTGCAGGCTATTAAAGGTGCAAGTCAGAACACTGTATAAATGTAATCTGGTGTTACATTTACAGCATTATCAAAGTCAGGAGGGTGTGCTTGCTGCCAACCACTTGTATCAGTGGGAAACCTTGTGCCAAAAAAGTCCAATCCAAACAGACAAAGGAGTGATTTATGCAAAGGTGAATTGGGAGAGTTTTTAAATTGGTCCTGTGTCACAATATTGTATTATATATTTCATAGTACGATATTCGATAATGTTCTCTATTCCCTCCAAAAATAACCGTTTCTTATCACAAAGGTGTAATTGTTAGGTTCACAAAAAAAGCCTGTGAATAAAAAAAAAACACTGAAAGTTTCTAGACTTAGCTTTTGGTTTGTATATCCTGGGCAGCGCATGCATTTTGTCAACTAGAGGTTACACATTTCAACTGCAGATCATTAAGGAGTCTTTTTGATAAATGTCAAATGTAAGTGTTTCTGGCGAGGTGTTGTTCATGGTAATGAGAGTGACTGAGTGGCAGATAAAGCCTCTTTTCATTGAGTGCTCTGGGGCAACAGAGTGGACCTGCGAGGCAATGAAAATACAGCATGGAAAGTATTTCCTGAAATGAAACTCAATCTGATTGGCTTCTAAACAGTAGAATGTAGACCCGCTTAGGGATCATCGGTAAAGTTCTGTGTTTGAGTTGTTTCTAGAGTGGTTGGCAAAATAAAAAAAATAGTTTACATTCAAATAATTTTGTTGTATTATGGTGACACATTCATCAGAATCTGACAGCCTAACAGTTCAGTTACATGGTTAAGAAGGAGAGTTCTTTAGAATGAACAATAACAGGGTTGTGGAACAAATTCTAATAAAAACACCCACAATATTGGTTTAAAGAAATGTACACTGTACAATTCAATGATTTCCATCTGAAGCGTTTAGACTGTGGCAGGGCCACTCTATTGTCGAGCGGTCTTCCTTCAGAGGAGATGAGTGGAGTGCCAGCCAAGGACGACATGGGCGTTACTAAAGATACATGGTGTCGCGGTGGAAGTCATAATCCGTAGCTTTCCTGTGATGGCTAGTTTCAAAGAGCCCAGCTGGTTTTGGGTTTCCACCGAGGCAGCTGGGCTCAGAGGGCCTGTGGTCCCCTTCAGTTCCCTTTGAAAGAAGATAGTCAAGCTGAGTCCTTCATGGGGCCCCTTGGACCCTGCCACTGAAGATGTGCACAGCAGACATACAGTGAGGCTATTCCCTAGGGCATGCTGCTGAAGAGGCATCAACAACAGACAGAAAGCCTGCAGAGAGCAGCTGGAGGACTCAGGGAAACAGGTGAGCACTTAAATCACCCCTTCCAGGGGAAAGAATTGGGAGTGGACTGTCTGGGACCAGGATGGGGAATCAGCCATACCAGGTGCCATACTAGTATGAATGGATAGTAGAATGGCATAGAGGGGGAGCTGAATGGTCCAAGGGAGTGAATGTGGCACAGAGATAGGGCAGGTTGTGTGTGGAGCCTGACTAATTCTAGGAGAGAGGTACCTGGCAAGTTGACTGAGTCCATTTACTTTCCCTGCAGAGGAAGCTGACAACTTTAGGAAAAGCCTTGACAGTGCGTTGATTGGGTCTTTTCACCAATCTCTCTGATCTACACTTTTTCAATCGGGGAACGTTTCAGGGTTGAAATGGTTTCCTTGTATTTTCCCTGGCCACACAGTCAGTGGAAAACAGGTCTGAAGCCCGTTTTGCTTGGCAAGGTAGCTCCATTTTATTTGGAGGCCTCTGCTAAAGGATGAGTAGCACTGCTCGCCTGGAGCGGGCCCAGGACCTTTAGAGATCACACAGGCACTAAAATCCATGTGTGAGATGTATAAACAGCATCCAGTGTTTATTTTAGGCATAAGCTCCCTCAGCAGGTACCTCATACAGCTCCACACCAGAAAGAGAGAGGAGCAGGCCTCTAACATTCCTGTTTCAGGTGTAAGAGTACTGTGTTCCTCTTGCCGGCAAGGTGGAAAAATCTTCCCTTGAGCAAGGTAGTTAACCCCGCAACAACTGCTCCCCTTCCATCTTCCATCTGGGCAGGCTGGAGAAACTGCTCCCCTTCCATCTTCCATCTGGGCAGGCTGGAGAAACTGCTCCCCTTCCATCTTCCATCTGAGTAGGCTGGAGAAACTGCTCCCCTTCCATCTTCCATCTGGGCAGGCTGGCGAAACTGCTACCATTCTGTCCTCCATCTGGGCAGGCTGGAGAAACTGCTCATCTTCTGTCCTCCATCTGGGCAGGCTGGAGAAACTGTTCCCCTTCCATCTTCCATCTGGGCAGGCCGGAGAAACTGTTCCCGTTCCATCTTCCATCTGGGTAGGCTGGGGAAACTGTTCCCCTTCCATCTTCCATCTGGGCAGGCTAGAGAAACTGCTCCTCTTCTGTCCTCCATCTGGGTAGGCTGGAGAAACTGTTCCCCTTCCATCTTCCATCTGGGCAGGCTGGAGAAACTGCTCCCCTTCCATCTTCCATCTGGGCAGGCTGGAGAAACTGCTCCTCTTCTGTCCTCCATCTGGGCAGGTTGGAGAAACTGCTCCTCTTCTGTCCTCCATCTGGGTAGGCTGGAGAAACTGTTCCTCTTCCATCTTCCATCTGGGCAAGCTGGAGAAACTGCTCCTTCAGTCTCTCACTTTTTTTGCTCAGTTGAATGCATTCAGTTGTGCAACTCCTTTCCCTTCCTTCAGTTAGAGTCTGAAATGTAACAATGTTTCTGTTCATTTTCCTTCAATGTAGATGTTGCAATCATTGCTACCAGGGAGCTGGTGGGTTGATGTATCCTGAACCCCATCAACACTCCTGTACAGTCATACCTACAAATAAACATTGGGAGGGGTGCTGGAGGTGCAGGGTCCAGTTACCCTCCTCCCCACTGATGATGTTTTTTAAGGGCTTCCATCAAAGTCATATGAATGTTGTGAATATTGAACATCTTCTGATACTGTACCAGTGGTGGTGCATGGATAGAAACGAGGAGCCGAGAAGTGGAAGTCAGCAGGATCCTCTATTTATTTATTTTTTTACCTTTATTTTACTAGGCAAGTCAGTTAAGAACAAATTCTTATTTTCAATGACGACCTAGGAACAATGGGTTAACTGCCTGTTCAGGGGCAGAACGACAGATTTTGTACTTTGTCAGCTCAGGGATTTGAACTTGCAACCTTTCAGTTACTAGTCCAATTCTCTAACCACTAGGCTACCCTGCCGCCCCTATATTATGTGTAGACATTGGGAAATACACCTTCTACTGAAAAAATAATGATCTTTCTGTTGAAAAACAATCATCTTTGAGCTCTATCTGTGAGCAGTGATTATGATGGTAAAGTAGTGACGGTTGAGGTGGTTGAAATCGGAGCCTGGAGGATTTTCAGAGTCCAGGAAAGGCAGGTCTGCTGGTACCATTCCATTCTGTGAGTGATTGTGTCCACAAATAAGACTGAATATACACTTAGTGTACTGTACAAAACATGACATAGACTAACCAGGTGAATCCAGCTGAAAGATATGATCCGTTATTGATGCCACTTGTTAAATCCACTTCAATCAGTGTAGATGAAGGGGAGGAGACGGGTTAAAGAACGGATTTTTAAGCCTTGAGACAATTGAGACATGGATTGTGTATGTGTGCCATTCAGAGGGTGAAGACAAAATATTGAAGTGCCTTTGAACAGGGTCTGGTAGGAGGTGTTAGGTGCACAGGTCTGTGTCAAGAACTGCAACGCTGCTGAGTTAACGCTCAACAGTTTCCCTTGTGTATCAAGAATGGTCCACCACCCAAAGGACATCCAGCCAACTTGACACAACTATGGGAAGTGTTGGAGTCAACATGGACCAGCATCCCTGTGGAACGCTTTCGACACCTTGTAGAGTCCATTCCCCCAACGAATTGAGGCTGTTGCAACTCAATATTAGGACGTTCTTAATGTTTTGTACAGTCAGTATAGATACAGTCCTGAGGCAAGGTTCTGTTCAGATTTTAGTGTTCAGAGAAAATATGGAAAGCATCTTGTCCAGATATTCAGTGAGCAAGTTAAAGGTAGGCCTATTAGATTGTACAATATGAAATATACAACATTACTATGTTACTATGCATCTTTGGTGATTTTAGTGGTGTATGTATGTACATGTTGAAACATTGAGTTCTGAAAAGAGAAAACGTCACACAGTCCTAGAGCCAGAAACGCTACAGCGCCCATATGTTATGTTAATAGCAAACCTACAGTGTAGGATTCTTGGCCTGAAGGAATGAGGCACTGCTATTTCTTTACAGGCGAGATTCAAAGGTTAAACCGCCGCCAGAGTGTCGAGTCTGTGCCAAGTCCCCTTCCTGATCATTCGGTATTGACTCTTCAATAACATGTCAACGTTCAGGAGCAAAATCAGGAGTCGCTGAAAGGAAGAATCCAGGTTTGTGCTACTAACAATAACACATCTCCCCACCATAGGTCCATGTATTCAATAGTAATGCTCTCATCATTACTTCATCCAAATAGATGTTCTCCACAGACTGTACAGTAAACAGGACAGATCATAAAACAGCTAATGAGGAGCGTCTTGAGGAGATGTCTGTTCTGTGACATATTGTTTCAGACAATATAACATGTGTTTTTGTTACTCCATCTATTTGTTGGTGGAGGGAAAAATGGTCGATTTTTTCTTTTTTTAGGTGGACCTCTACTTCAAGTCTGTATATTGTCATTGTCAGCTGTCTTGGGGAACCCAAATGTTTTCATGTCCTGTCACTTCACTGACACTCTGTGTCTTATCACTATGTCTCTTGTACTGTACATGTTAAAAGATTCATTACACAATAATCACGCGGTACATTTTCTCCAGTGAGGCCGGTTGTGTGGGCACCCAGAGTTACAGCCACTTCTGAGGCTGGTGTTAGTGGTCCATTAAGCACTGGTAATTCAAGTGTGGCTGTGAATGGCATGGGCATCGTTACTCTCCCTGGACTGTACAAATGAGTCGGCCTGAAAGCACGTCTTTCTCTTATAGTCCACCCTCATTACCAGAATATAAGGAAAGTGGTTTGGCAATGGTGGAGAAAGCAGTCCTAGTAAACCTTTCCATGTCGACTTTAAACAGTATGTAACATGTTCACTATACTGTAGCTTTTCTCTCTCTCCTCTTCGCTGACATTATGTTCTCTTTTCCATCTCAGTCAGTAAGCTTGTCCCAACCTGATTGAAGGACATAATACACATATCAACAGAGCTGTGGCACATTGTAGACTTCTACTGCACGTTTGATCTGAAATCACATATATTCAACACTTTCTTCACATCATCAAACCTTCTTGTTTTCCCACCATCTTTTAGAGAACTCTCATGAGCTAACCCTTTCAGTAAGTGTCCCCCCTTCAGTCTTACAGTAGGTGTCCCCCCTTCAGTCTAACAGTAGGTGTCCCTCTTCAGTCTAACAGTAGGTGTCCCTCTTCAGTCTTACAGTAGGTGTCCCTCTTCAGTCTTACAGTAGGTGTCCCTCTTCAGTCTTACAGTAGGTGTCCCCTCTTCAGTCTTACAGTAAGTGTCCCCCCTTCTGTCTTACAGTAAGTGTCCCCCCTTCTGTCTTACAGTAAGTGTCCCCCCTTCAGTCTTACAGTAAGTGTCCCCCCTTCAGTCTTACAGTAAGTGTCCCCCCTTCAGTCTTACAGTAGGTGTCCCTCTTCAGTCTTACAGTAGGTGTCCCCTCTTCAGTCTTACAGTAAGTGTCCCCCCTTCTGTCTTACAGTAAGTGTCCCCCTTCTGTCTTACAGTAAGTGTCCCCCTTCTGTCTTACAGTAAGTGTCCCCCTTCAGTCTTACAGTAAGTGTCCCCCCTTCAGTCTTACAGTAGGTGTCCCCCCTTCAGTCTTACAGTAGGTGTCCCCCCTTCAGTCTAACAGTAGGTGTCCCTCTTCAGTCTTACAGTAGGTGTCCCTCTTCAGTCTTACAGTAGGTGTCCCCTCTTCAGTCTTACAGTAAGTGTCCCCTCTTCAGTCTTACAGTAAGTGTCCCCCCTTCAGTCTTAGAGTAGGTGTCCCCTCTTCAGTCTTACAGTAGGTGTCCCCCCTTCAGTCTTACAGTAAGTGTCCCCCCTTCAGTCTTACAGTAGGTGTCCCCTCTTCAGTCTTACAGTAGGTGTCCCCCCTTCAGTCTTACAGTAGGTGCCCCCCCTTCAGTCTTACAGTAGGTGTCCCCCTTCAGTCAGTGTCCCCCTTCAGTCTTACAGTAAGTGTCCCCCTTCAGTCTTACAGTAAGTGTCCCCCCTTCAGTCTTACAGTAAGTGTCCCCTCTTCAGTCTTACAGTAAGTGTCCCCCCTTCAGTCTTACAGTAGGTGTCCCCCCTTCAGTCTTACAGTAGGTGTCCTTACAGTAGGTGTCCCCCTTCAGTCTAACAGTAGGTGTCCCCTCTTCAGTCTTACAGTAGGTGTCCCCCCTTCAGTCTTACAGTAGGTGTTCCCCCTTCAGTCTTACAGTAGGTGTCCCCCCTTCAGTCTTACAGTAAGTGTCCCCCTTTCAGTCTTACAGTAGGTGTCCCCCCTTCAGTCTTACAGTAGGCCTATGTCTCTGTGTGTTCCAGCTGCTACTACAGAGATTCTCTCAAAGGACATACATAGACAAATACTTTCCATACCTTAGAGCAGTGTGCAGTGAGCAAAGGCAAAGACTAAAGCCTCTGGGAGGTCCCATTTACCATTTTAGAGAGTGGGAATAGCCTCAACATCTGGTTCAAACATGATGAGATGCCTTACCAGAACTAGGGTGGACTATAAGAGAAAGACGTCCCTTACCAGAACTGTCCCTTTGGGTATAGGTGGTTACAGCACATTTTGTGCATGTGTTCTGGGTGTATTGAAAGTAGGTTAGAATTGATGGCAAAGGTTAAATAGTACTCTAATAGTTAAGAATCGGTCAAACAGCGTTATACATCTAACATATTGAGGGTGAAATGCATCATGATGAACTTGAAGTAATTGAAATTAATAATGTATTTCAGTTACTGTAAATGGACTGATAGACTTGCTGACTTTGAAGTTATCAAATAAATGACACATTGCATTCAATATTGGAGTGATTACGACTGTCTTTTCACAACAACAAAAAATAAACTCTTGGAAAATGACATTAGGCTTTTAGAGTTTCAGGGCATTTAGCCTTGCCAACCTCAATATAACAACAGTAAAACTATTACAACCTGAAAAGAGTTGGCAATGGCAGCTGGTCAGAGCGGAGGCAGTAAAACCCAGCCTTATTGGATGCTACAGTATACAGCCACATCCAGCATAGAGATACTCAGACCTGCTGTGTCTGATGCCACGAAATGCCATTGAAATCCAATCAACCCTGATGTGCCAACTATGAGCCCATCACCCACATTCATTATTCTCCAGTTTAACAATTTCATATTTGTTTTTCTGACCTCCCTCTGTGTGCTTGACTGAATATATGCTGTTGTAACAAAAGCTTAATAGTTCAGTCTAATTACTTTCCCACCAGTGTGCCCTAGCTGTGCCTCCCTACGACAGTTTTGGGTCCTTTTCAAACACCCGTCTGTAAGGCATCACTTGGAACATTTCTGAAGATATAGCTGAATTTAGTGTCACTTGAAAGAATATATTTCCTTTTCTTCATAATTAAATAAAAATCACAATCTGGAGGCCTAGTGGGCAGTAAATCACTGCCACGTTTATGGGGCCTGCCAGCTTGTTAAAGAAAATCACAGACAGTGGACGGCTCTGGCATGGGGGAGTGCTTGGGAGATGTGGGGAAGGACATTTTTCAGCTGGACTTAATCACCACCCCATCACTGTTACAGAGACAGGGATTCTCCTAGGGTGAGATGTCTGGACCTGCTTTTTTATCTAAATAGATGGCCATGAAATGAAAGAAATCTGGTTCCTTTATGAATCTTCGGAACACAAAAAGCCCAACTCTTGACCTAAGTGGACGATGGTGACAATGCAAGTCTATACAAAACACAGTAGTGTAAAGGGCACTGAGGACTTCTGCACAATAAAAGTCAATGGCAGGGAAGGAGCTTTCTACGTTGATTCATTGACATGGCCATACACTCAATCATTGCTCTATAATAAAGGTGACATAAAGCTGGATTACAGCCTGTCTGGTGAATGATTTTCTTCTCTAATGCAAAATAATGTAGACTATTCATGATATGTTTTTTTTAAACAGCTGATACCTTAAATCAAGGCAATCTTAGAAGGCAGAACATACACATATCTAGGCATGGGTTTGAGTAATTGAATGTATTACCAGAACATTATCTTTGGATAATATTTTATTTGGAAGAAGGGACAACACAAACACACCACCACCATAATGGTTCTGCTATGGAGAACAGTAAAAAATGTCTGGAAGCAAAGAAACATGCGCTGATACAGTATAGACTTAAGCTCCTGGTGCCCCGCTTTTCTGTCAATAGGTATCTGAGTGACACACACAGTGACACACTCGCTCCCAGTCATGATTCAGTGCTTTAGAGACACTGGACTTGACTGCTTCTAGATGGTAGTTTATAATGGCCAAGCTCCTTGTTTTACTTGGTGAGCCTCTCCCCCCTCATTGAGCTGTTTTACTACCTGTTATGTTATATAAATAACTCTAACAGCCTTTAAGTAAAACAAATCATGAGGAAGGTATGAGTCTCGGCTGAGGAATAATTGTTCACCTCAGAAGGGTGAAGAATATGCTGGAGGAAGGATATCTTATCCTCACCCCAACTGGTTGGTCTCTCCTCTCGATAGAAGGATCTGGGACGTGTGCCAGAAACACTCAAACTAAAGAAATGAGAAGAATTTTATCCCCGTCAAAAACATGCCAACGCCAGAGAGAGAGAGAGATTAAAGGCTGCTTTCAAAAGCAAGACAATAATCCCATTTATTCCAGTAGACATTTTCCCATTCATTTGAGACACTTTCTTAGGTTGGTTATGAAAATTGATTTCTTGTTTTTGGTTGATATCGTTTTACGCAGTATACGTGCCACTGTGGAATTCCTCGTGCCAGAGATAATTTAAGGTAGCTTTGTCAGGATGTGAGGAGTGCTGAGGGTGAAATGTTGGGAGTAGATAAAAAGTCCACTATTCTCACAGTTTATATACAAAAGTAGAAGAAACAGGACCTGAGCAGAGCTGTTATCCAGAGTAAAGCTTAGTTAAATTGTACTGCTTGAGAGGAAAGCAGGCAAAAGAAGTATGCTGCACCAGAGATCTCTTTAGGCTACTGTACTTACAGTTGACTTGAAATAACGTATACGTTGGTATGTCTGATGTGTCAGGAAAAAGTGTTTTGGGAAAGTACTACATTTTCCACTTAAAGTATTTACAATGTTCATTATGTTCATTATTGGTCAGAAGTAAAAATTTGCTGGGAAGGTGGAAATATGTTTTTATTTTATTTTACCGTCAATGGTTTAGAAGCTGCAGTATCTTCCTAGGTTTAACCTTCTCTGTAAATGTTTGATATGCGCTGTCCTGTTTGGATACCTGTGGGGAATGTGAAAGAAACGTAGACTTTTCAGAGCAGAAGAGAAGGGTGCTCAAGTTCCAGATACAGGCCAAAGAAAAGTTGCATTCCAATCTTAGTTGAAGTGAAAATCAATCCGCATTATGTCAGTCTGCCCATCATTGTACACAGAATGTTTAGGTGGGCTGCTGTGCACTACTGCCCTGCACATCAAAGGCCCATTCTTGAAGCATTGCTTCCCTCTGCTGTCTGTTCTGCTCTGTTGTATGTGATAATAATATAACAATTTAGGTCTATTCTTTTTGTTGAGATGTTTCATCTTTATTAATACTCAGATATAAATATAGTGTAAAGGAATTCTGTTGTTGTATTTCCTTTTCACATTGTGAGGAAGAAAGAGAGCCCTCTCACCAGTTACGTGTGCTCCTCTCTTTGCTAGATGGCTCAAATGTACGTACCAGATTTGTGAACAGGGCTGCATTCAGTATGTTCTAGAAAGAATGGGTTGTACTACAATCCTGGTTTTACAAATGAAGAATGAGAGTTCTTGCTGTGCTATAAGCTGTCTCCAGACAGCACCATTGAATAATTTTCAACTCTGCAACCACCCAAGTTACGGCAGGCAGTGATTGGCCCCTCTGGGCCATGACGCATATTGCCCCGCCCCTGAGGATATAATATGCACTGCCCTAACAGACAATGTCACTCTAGCGACCCATTCAGCCCACGTAATGGGAGCCAGCAAGGCCGCATTAGTAAGAACTCTCGTTCTTCATTCGTAAAACCAGTTGTAGTACAACCCATTCGTTTTTTACTTCATTTCGAACTTGAGTTCTTACTTTGCTATAGTGTATATAACCAACCTTGTTGGTCAGCAGGACCTGCACCGCTGTGCAGCCTGCCGGATACAGTCAAGTGGTCTATAGAGAATACCCCTGATATAACATACTCAAGACCGGGATAAGACAGGCAAAGCCTGCAGGCTATGTGTTACATCGGTAACACAGGCCATTGTAAAGAATAACCTACTCCTACGGCTATGCACTGGTAGAAGGGATTATAGTGTGGACATGTAGGGCCTAAAGGGAAGTGTACAGTACATGTTTTGTGGGAACTAACGTCTAGCTGCAGACTATAGAACCTGACAAAAGTGTGAGGTGAGGCTGCTGCGCCCCAAAGTAGGGCCCAAGATGTTTCCACACCTTTAGTAGAATACGCTTTAAGTCCCTCTGGGGGAGCCTCCCTGCAGAGGAGTATGCCAAAGAGATACAGTAGCTTCAACTATCCAGCCAGATAGTCGTTCTCTGGACAAAGCCTTGAACCTGTGCTTGTGTACCTAAGCACACAAACATCTGGTCAGAGTGGTGCATGACTGGTGCAAAAAGGCCGCTAGGTCACCTACCCTCTTTTCAGAGGCAAGGGCTAATAGTAAACAAGAGGAATACAAATGTATTGTGTCTATAGGCTCAAAAGGAGGGTTAGTTAACACATCCAGAACTGTAACCAAATCCCATCTGGGGAATAGAAAAGGTGTAGGCGAGCGCAGACGAAGGGTGCCCTTCATAAACCGAGAGGCCAAAATGTGACTTCCTGAGGGCTTACCATCTATATCAGTGTGGCAAATAGACCTTCAATGTAGAAGGCCTTTATCAAACTGACTGTGAAGGAAGCTAAACATTTCACCAATACTGCAGTGCAGTGGTTCTTCACTAGGCGCCTCGCACCAGCGCGTAAACGCTTGCCACCTGTTTGCGTGAAGAAACATTGTTGAAGGAGCCCTAGCACTCTGTTTAGTATCTATAACCGCCAGAGGTAAACCGTCACTTAAAAGACGTTCCCGTTCTGGTACCAAGCGACCAGCTTCCATTTGGGGAGGGGAGGGATGGAATATATCCCCTCCAGTCTGAGACAAAATGTCTGTGCTTAACGGGAGTGTCTAAGGCGCTCCGGACACCATTGAACTCAGGTCTGCAAACCAAGTCTGTGAGGGTCAAAACGGGGCCAACAGTATCAGCTTCAGCTTGTGCTCCCTCACTCTGTCTAAGACCTGTTGTAGCAGGGGAATTGGAGGAAATGCATATGGACAAGCTCATGGGCCAGGACATCGCGAGACAACGGTGGGTTGTTGTTCAGAATGGAATACCAAAGAGGGCAGTGTGTTACTCTTCGAGATGCGAACAGATCTACATGGGTTCGTCCGAACTGTTGCCAAATCGCCTCTATCACCTTTGGGTGGATACACCGCAGACTGAGGCTTGGCATTCGACAATAGGCTACAACTAGATTCAACCGGCCTGGAATGTGTGCTACTGACAGTGAGCGCAGGTGTGTGTGTGCCCACAGATGTATCCGTGATGCCACCTGGTGCATGGCCAGTGAGCGGACTCCGCCCTGGCAATTGACATAAGCGATTGAGGCTGAGAAGTCTGAACAAATCAGAATTTGATGCTCCTCTATCCTGGGGGCAAAATGTAATATGGCCAGGTGAATCGTTTCCAGCTCCAAAACATAGATATGACGATTGTTGTGTTCCACCCACTGACTGCTCATTATGCGTCCCTCGTAAACTGCCTCCGATCTCCTCAGGGAGACGTCAGTCTTTATGACAACCCCCAAGGCTACTGACCCAGCTCGATCCCAGCTGAGAGCATGCTTGGGTTTTGCCAGAAGGATAGGCTGTGGCGACATTGCCGCGTAATGGTTAATAGGCCGATAACGGTCTCTGTTGGATGAATGTTTTGGTTTGCTGGAGAGGTCATTCTCTCTTTCTCCCCTTACCCATCTGTCTATCGCCTCCTTTGAATTCCATGCTGTCACAGTTACCAGCCCTTTCAAGCTTAACATCCTTATCATTTATCGCCCTCCAGGTTCCCTCGGAGAGTTCATCAATGAGCTTGATGCCTTGATAAGCTGAGGACGGCACCTCTCACAGTTCTGGGCGATTTAACCTCCCCAGTCTACCTTTGACTCTTTCCTCTCTGCCTCCTTCTTTCCACTCCTCTCCTCTTTTGACCTCACCCTCTCACCTTCCCCCCTACTCACAAGGCAGGCAATACGCTGACCTCATCTTTACTAGATGCTGTTCTTCCACTAACCTCATTGCAACTCCCCTCCAAGTCTCCGACCACTGCCTTGTATCCTTTTCCCTCTCGCTCTCATCCAACACCTCCCACACTGCCCCTACTCGGATGGTATCAGAACCTTCGTACATCTCTTCCCTCCGCTCAAACCTTCTCCCACCTATCTCCTGATTCTGCCTCCTCAACCCTCCTCTCCTCCCTCTCTGCATCCCTTGACTCTCTATGTCCCCTATCCTCCAGGCTGTTCCTCCCCTGGCTCGATGACTCATTGCGAGCTCACAGAACAGGGCTCCGGGCAGCCGAGCGGAAATGGAGGAAAACTCGCCTCCCTGCGGACCTGGCATCCTTTCACTCCCTCCTCTCTACATTTTCCTCCTCTGTCTCTGCTGCTAAAGCCACTTTCTACCACGCTAAATTCCAAGCTGCTGCCTCTAACCCTAGGAAGCTCTTTGCCACCTTCTCCTCCCTCCTGAATCCTCCGCCCCTCCCCCCCCTCCTCCCTCTCTGCAGATGACTTCGTCAACCATTTTGAAAAGAAGGTCGAGACATCCGATCCTCGTTTGCTAAGTCAAACGACACTGCTTTCTGCTCACACTTACCCTGTGCTCTGACCTCTTTCTCCCTCTCTCTCCAGATGAAATCTCGGAACCGCCCAACAACCTGCCCGCTTGACCCTATCCCCTCCTCTCTTCTCCAGACCATTTCCGAGACCTTATCAACTCATCCCTGACCGTTGGCTCCTTCCGTCTTCAAGAGAGCGAGAGTTGCACCCCTTCTGAAAAAACCTACACTCGATCCCTCCGATGTCAACAATTACAGACCAGTATCCCTTCTTTCTTTTCTCTCCAAAACTCTTGAACGTGCTGTCCTTGGCCAGCTCTCCCGCTATCTCTCTCTGAATGACCTTCTTGATCCAAATCAGTCAGGTTTCAAGACTAGTCATTCAACTGAGACTGCTCTCCTCTGTATCACGGAGGCGCTCCGCACTGCTAAAGCTAACTCTCTCTCCTCTGCTCTCATCCTTCTAGATCTATCGGCTGCCTTCGATACTGTGAACCATCAGATCCTCCTCTCCACCCTCTCCGAGTTGGGCATCTCCGGCGCGGCCCACGCTTGGATTGCGTCCTACCTGACAGGTCACCAGGTGGCGTGGCGAGAATCTGTCTCCTCACCACGCGCTCTCACCACTGGTGTCCCCCAGGGCTCTGTTCTTGGCCCTCTCCTATTCTCGCTATACACCAAGTCACTTGGCTCTGTCATAACCTCACATGGTCTCTCTTATCATTGCTATGCAGACGACACACAGCTCAGTTGGTAGAGCATGGCGCTTGTAACGTCAGGGTAGTGGGTTCGATCCCTGTAGAATGTATGCACACATGACTGTAAGTCGCTTTGGATAAAAGCGTCTGCTAAATGGCATATATTATTATTATTATTATAATCTTCTCCTTTCCCCCTTCTGATGACCAGGTGGCGAATCGCATCTCTGCATGTCTGGCAGACATATCAGTGTGGATGACGGATCACCACCTCAAGCTGAACCTCGGCAAGACGGAGCTGCTCTTCCTCCCGGGGAAGGACTGCCCGTTCCATGATCTCGCCATCACGGTTGACAACTCCATTGTGTCCTCCTCCCAGAGCGCCAAGAACCTTGGCGTGATCCTGACAACACCCTGTCGTTCTCAACTAACATCAGGTCCATGCAATCCGCAGGTGAAATCCTAATCCAGGCACTTGTCATCTCCCGTCTGGATTACTGCAACTCGCTGTTGGCTGGGCTCCCTGCCTGTGCCATTAAACCCCTTCAACTCATCCAGAACGCCGCAGCCCGTCTGGTGTTCAACCTTCCCAAGTTCTTTGTCCTCAAATCACCCCGCTCCTCCGTTCTCTCCACTGGCTTCCAGTTGAAGCTGCATCCGCTACAAGACCATGGTGCTTGCCTACGGAGCTGTGAGGGGAACGGCACCTCAGTACCTCCAGGCTCTGATCAGGCCCTACACCCAAACAAGGGCACTGCGTTCATCCACCTCTGGCCTGCTCGCCTCCCTACCACTGAGGAAGTACAGCTCCCGCTCAGCCCAGTCAAAACTGTTCGCTGCCCTGGCCCCCCAATGGTGGAACAAACTCCCTCACGACGCCAGGACAGCGGAGTCAATCACCACCTTCCGGAGACACCTGAAACCCCACCTCTTTAAGGAATACCTAGGATAGGTTAAGTAATCCCTCTCACCCCACCCCCCTAAGTTTTAGATGCACTATTGTTAAGTGACTGTCCCACTGGATGTCATAAGGTGAATGCACCAATTTGTAAGTCGCTCTGGATAAGAGCGTCTGCTAAATGACTTAAATGTAAATGTAAATGTAATAGGCCGTGTGGTAAGACTGCTGATGCTGCAGCCATCAGCCCCAGTAGAACCCAAGCCCGGCAAGCCCTGTAGTGCGTGTTCTGCAGAATGTACATATGTCTGGTGACTGTTAGAAGAGCATGCACAGACAGAGAGTTCAGCTGCAAGCCTAAGAAGCTTGTTTGTTGTCTAGGAGTGAGACAACTATTTTTCCAGTTGATCAGGGAACCTAGATTGCAGATATGATTATGCAATATCCTGGTGTGTCTCGGCCAATTCTCCCGACTTCGCTATTATAAGACAGTCGTATAGATAGCACATGATCCGTATCCCCTGTGATTGTAGGGGGGGGCGACAGCTGCATTCACGCAATCGGTGAAGCAGCGAAGGATTAATCTTATGCCGAATGGGAGGACAAAAAAATGGTATTCTTTGTTCTGAAATAAGAACCTGAGACATTTCCTGTGCCTTTCCACAAAAGGTATGTGAAAGAACATGTCCTTCAGGTCCACAATGGTGAAATAATCTGCCTCTCTGACCGCTTTGAATAGACGGCAGTGTGTTAACATCATAATGATTTGTCCTCAAATCTAAGATCGGTCTCATTTTTGTCTGCATCCCTCACTGGGCGAAGAGCTCCTTTTCCTAGAATTAGATTATTTCCTGTTCTTGAATAGGGGCTGCTTGAGCTGAAACTGTGCGGGCAAGACACCAGTGAACCCCAGCGGACTGCCAGCGAACTGCAATGCATAACCTTTCTAAATTGTATTCAGTCCCCAAGTGGTAGCTGGGCATGCGTGTTTCCGCACACTCAGTCAGCTGGACAGGTCTACTCTTTCTATTAGATAGGGCAGGGATGTGGATTGATTGGGAATATCTGACTATAGACAGAGGCTGCTGTGTAGTTTGCTGATTTAGATTTGGACTGTTCAGCCAAGTCCCAGGCAGAGGCAGCTGTGTAGTTTGCTGATTTAGATTTGGACTGTTCAGCCAAGTCAGAGGCAGCTGTGTAGTTTGCTGATTTAGATTTGGACTGTTCAGCCAAGTCACAGGCAGATGCAGCTGTGTAGTTTGCTGATTTAGATTTGGACTGTTCAGCCAAGTCACAGGCAGAGGCTGCTGTGTAGTTTGCTGATTTAGATTTGGACTGTTCAGCCAAGTCACAGGCAGAGGCTGCTGTGTAGTTTGCTGATTTAGATTTGAACTGTTTAGCCAAGTCCCAGGCAGAGGCTGCTGTGTAGTTTGCTGATTTAGATTTGAACTGTTCAGCCAAGTCCCAGGCAGAGGCTGCTGTGTAGTTTGCTGATTTAGATTTGGACTGTTCAGCCAAGTCCCAGGCAGAGGCAGCTGTGTAGTTTGCTGATTTAGATTTGGACTGTTCAGCCAAGTCACAGGCAGAGGCTGCTGTGTAGTTTGCTGATTTAGATTTGGACTGTTCAGCCAAGTCACAGGCAGAGGCTGCTGTGTAGTTTGCTGATTTAGATTTGGACTGTTCAGCCAAGTCCCAGGCAGAGGCTGCTGTGTAGTTTGCTGATTTAGATTTGGACTGTTCAGCCAAGTCCCAGGCAGAGGCTGCTGTGTAGTTTGCTGATTTAGATTTGAACTGTTCAGCCAAGTCCCAGGCAGAGGCTGCTGTGTAGTTTGCTGATTTAGATTTGGACTGTTCAGCCAAGTCCCAGGCAGAGGCTGCTGTGTAGTTTGCTGATTTATATTTGGACTGTTCAGCCAAGTCCCAGGCAGAGGCTGCTGTGTAGTTTGCTGATTTATATTTGGACTGTTCAGCCAAGTCACAGGCAGATGCTGCTGTGTAGTTTGCTGATTTAGATTTGGACTGTTCAGCCAAGTCCCAGGCAGAGGCTGCTGTGTAGTTTGCTGATTTATATTTGGACTGTTCAGCCAAGTCACAGGCAGAGGCTGCTGTGTAGTTTGCAGATTTAGATTTGGACTGTTCAGCCAAGTCACAGGCAGAGGCAGCTGCATGACTGGAATTAAACTGTGTGTCTCGGTGATAACTGTCCCAACCTTAAAGTAGGTTTGGCTTTGGGCTCATGGAATCTTTCTCTAGGGCCATGACGCTTGTAAGAACAAGTGGATAGGGGGCAGTAGAATGTGTGGGAGACACAGGAGTGTGTACACTTAGTGTGTGTTGGAGGGATGTGTGGAATTATGTGTCTTGTGTGCCACATACCGGACGGCTTTTGCTGGCAGTGGGTAATGTGTCGCTAGTCTTCTCCTTCGTGATGCTACCTGGCGTGGAGCGGATTTCTCTGACTGTAGGATACAACATGAAGTCGCTCCCAGGAAGGCTCTCAGGCCCTCTGCGGTTTCTTCCCTCTGTAAGCCTGGGCAGCATGCTGCTACTGAGGGCAGCAAGGATTGCGGTTCCAGCCTCTCGCACTAGCTGCTGGAGCGGCGCGGGATACCTCAGACATCTGTCCTGGAAGCACTCGCAGAGTGACGGCGAGATGTCTTGGCGAGGCTGGTTGGAATGAGGTTGTGGGTCAGGGAAAGGAGCCCGGGGCCTGCGGGCATGACAGCCTTGAAGGCTGCAGACTCCTTCTGTTCTGCTCAAACTTGTGTGTGATGGTCTCCACAATATAGGCCCGAAGAGCCCAGGGCCAAGATTCGCAAAACCTTCTTGAGAAGAAATGTATTCTTAACTGCCATTTTTTCCTTAACTATAGATTTAAGGAGAAAGTTAAGTTGCTATTTCTCAAAAAGGTTATTGGGGGCCTCCCGAGTGGCGCAGCGGTGTAAGGCATTGCATCGCAGTGACCAGGAGACCCAAGAGGCGGCGCAGAATTGGCCCAGTGTCGTCTGGGTTAGGGGAAGGTTTGGCCGGCTGGGATGTCCATATCCCATCTCACTCTAGCGACTCCTTGTGGTGGCCGGTGACATGCACGCTGTCTTCAGTTGTCAAGCAGTGCGGTGTTTCCTCCAATCTAAAATTAAATAAAAAATATCTTTGCCACTCAGTCGATGGCTTAGGCCATCCGATATAAAAAAATTTAGATGAAAAATAAGTAAAGATGAATTTACAGATAAGAATGGTGGCTTCGATAAACAGCAGTGGCTGAATAAAGCAAGAGTGACACTCTCTTCTTCTTCTGTGAGGTCTAACAGTGGTGGGCATCCAATTTGCTGCATCACCACCTCCAATTGAACTATAGTATAGATCCATTACACGTTGTGATACAAAATGAAAAAATATATATACACACACTACTAGTCAAAAGTTTGGACACACCTGCTCATTCAAGGGTATTTCTTTATTTTTACTATTTTCTACATTGTGTGGAAGGACCACTAGAGGGCAGGCTGGGCTCATGGATAGTAGCCCAACAAAGCATGGGAGACAAGGTAACCAGAGTCAATTAAGCACAGCTGACGGTACTAATGAGATACTCTCCTTCCCCTATAAAAGAGAGAATGGGACCAGCAGAGAAAGGGGAAACTATCTCTGGAAGATGGCCACCGAGAGAGAGAAGCTGTGCTGAAAGAACCACGAAGACGGTGACAAACCCGTGATTTATGTTTGTTGTAGTTTAAAGATTATCCTATTGTGTTCTTGTTTCATCTGGAGAAGAAGATGTGTTTTTTTTCCTTGGAAGATTTTTCATTGATTATGTTAATGTTTTTGTTGACAAAATACCCTCAATAGAGAACCGTGTTCAATCAGAAAAACCTACTCCTGACTCGTTTATTCCACCTTCCCGCTTTAGTGACGCCTAATTACTTGGTACGCTCACATTGTAGAATAATATTGAAGACATCAACTATGAAATAACACATATGAAATCATGCAGTAACCATCAAAATGTATTTTATATTTGAGATTCTTCAAAGTAGCCACCCTTTGCATTGCTGACAGCTTTGCACAGTCTTGGCATTCTTTCAAACAGCTTCACCTGGAATGCTTTTCCAAGGAGTTCCCACATATGAAGGAGTTCCCACATATGCTGAGCACTTGTTGGCTGCTTTTCCTTCACTCTGCAGTCCCACTCATCCCAAACCATCTCAATTGGGTTGAGGTTGGGTAATTGTGGAGGCCAGGTCATCTGATGCAGCACTCAATCACTCCTTCTTGGTCAAATAGCCCTTACAGTACACAGCCTGGAAGTGTGTTGGGTCATTGTCCTGTTGAAAAACAAATTATATTCCCATTAAGCCTAATCCAGATGGGATGGTGGATCGCTGCAGAATGCTGCCGTAGCCATGCTGGTTAAGTGTGCCTTGAACTCTAAATACGTTTTGTTTTATATTACAACTGCGTTGTACAGGGGCAGAACGACAGATTTCTACCTTGTCAGCTCTGGGATTCGATCTAGGAATGTGTCGGTTACTGGCCCAACACTCTAATCACTATGCTACCTTCTGCCCTGGAAAAGCACTCTCAAACCATCACACCGCCTCCTCCATTCTTCATGGTTGGAACCACACCATGAAGGCCGACTATTTTCTCTGTATATATCAATGATGTCACTCTTGCTGCTGGTGATTCTCTGATCCACCTCTACGAAGACGACACCATTCTGTATACTTCTGGTCATTCTTTGGACACTGTGTTAACTAACCTCCAGACGAGATTCAATACCATAGAACTCTCCTTCGATGGCCTCCAACTGCTCTTAAATGCAAGCAAAACTAAATGCATGCTCTTCAACCGATCGCTACCCACCCGTCCAGCATCACTACTCTGGACGGTTCTGACTTAGAATATGTGGACAACTACAAATACCTAGGTGTCTGGTTAGACTGAACTCTCCTTCCAATCTCACATTAAGCATATCCAATCCAAAATTAAATCTAGAATTGGCTTCCTATTTCGCAACAAAGCATCCTTCACTCATGCTGCCAAACGTACCCTCGTAAAACTGACTATTCTACCGATCCTTGACTTTGGCAATGTAATTTACAAAATAGCCTCCAACACAGCAAATTGGATGCAGGAGGTGAGACCTGGTGGAGTGGTGCCAGGAAAATAACCTCTCCCTCAACGTCAACAAAACGAAGGAGCTGATCGTGGACTTCAGGAAACAGCAGAGGGAGCATGCATTTATCCACATTGATGGCACCACAGTAGAGAAGGTGAAAAGCTTCAAGGTTCTCGGCATACACATCACTGACAATATGAAATGGTCCACTTACACAGACAGTGTGGTGAAGAAGGCGCAACAGTGCCTCTTCAACCTCAGGAGGCTGAAGAAATTTGGCTTGGCCCCTAAGACCCTCACAAACATTTACAGATGCACAATTGAGACCACCCTATCGGGCTGTATCACTGCCTGGTACGGCAACTGCACCGCCTGCAACTGCAGGGCTCTCCAGGGTGTGGTGCGGTCTGCCCAAAGCATAACCAAATCAAATCAAATCAAATCAAATTTATTTATATAGCCTGCCCAATCTCAAAGTGCTGTATAAAACCCCAAACCGGGGTGTAAAAGCACTCTGCCTGCCCTCCAGGACACCTACAGTACCCGATGTCACAGGAAGGCCAAAAAGATCATCAAGGACATCAACTATCTGAGCCACGGACTGTTCACCCCGCAATCATCCAGAAGGTCTACAACTATTCACAGAGATCCTCTCAGAATACTTCACCCTTGACCCATCCACCTCTACTTTCTTCACTGCCTCAGCATACAATAACCTTCTGCACTACCCTGACTCTAGCCACCTCAACCTGCCTCTCTCGCAGTGGACATTTCTTATCCCCAGCGTCCCCTACAGTTGACACACACAACTTTATCCGACCGAACTACACAATCCTCTTTCCCCTGCCCTGCACACTTCCGACATCTTGGAATCTCCCTCCTACACACTGCTGGGACATGACCATAAACGTTGTAACTGAAACAGTGCAGTGGATTCGCCACAAAAGCTCTAGCTGGAAAACTGACACATTCTAATATGACCTTGTCGGGTATTTTTTTTTAATATACATTTTACCTTTATTTAACTAGGCAAGTCAGTTAAGAACAAATTCTTATTTACAATGACGGCCTACCCCGGGCAAACCCGGACAGCGATGGGCCAATTGTCCCAATCACAGCCGGATGTGATGCAGCCTGGATACCTACCCGGTACTGCATTGACACCTCTTGCACTGAGATGCAGTGTCTTAAACCGCTGTGCCACTCGGGAGCCCAAGTGGCCATCGTGGTCATGATGGCTATTTAAAGACTCTGTCAATCATTTTTAGTTTTGAGTAAGTGACTCCTCTGTTTCACCAGGCTCACCACCGGGTCTGCGTCGCATCATACGGCGGGCGTCACAAACACCTGGAAAAACAACTTAAATTGCTCCACCTCCACACTTAACGCTACCCCAGAAATCACTCCTTTCAATTGTGCCCTGTTCCTAAGAGCAAAGCAGGAAACAGATCTTGACCCAAGTTGCCTGACATGGAGCGCCCACACCCTCTGATCAGAAAAAACACAAACAAATATCAACAAGTCCACTACAGGTTACCTTCACTGGTTCAACTGTACCCAACTCCTTTCCCACCCAACCTGAAATCACAAATGGATCTGCGGAAAGGCAAAGATACACTTTCACCTTCCATCCCATTTATCTTGCATTCACCTCCATTTCACCTCCAGATCTCGGTATAGCGCACAGCTCACTCTGTTTGCACTTGACACCAATCCTCTTTGACACCCCATCTCCACTTCTATCACCATCTTCCTCAAATTCAAATCCAACCTCTGCTTTCCTAATTTTCTTCAACCTCTTCTTCCTCTTTTTCCCCCTCCATTCCTCCTCAGAAATCATCCTTTCTGTGTCCCTGCCCCAATATTCCTCTTCTCCTAACTTTGCCTGTGGCCCAATGGCATCCCGGCATAACTCCATCTCAAAACACTCCCTCCGTCTGTCTTTCTCCCAACGACATTAGTCCAAGATCGGAACTCCCACTCCTGTTCCACCCAGTGACACGCTCTTCTTCTTCTATGTGGTTTACTGGTGATTGACGTCCAATACATGTTGTATTACCGCCACCAACTACACTGGAGAATACAGTAACTCCCTTACACTTTGCTTGGAAAAAGGGTAATAAATCATCAAATATCCTACCATCTAACTCTACACACATTAAAAACCCACCACCCTACTGCACTATTTATACTTATCTAGTCCTACCTCAGGCCAATGGCCTGGGAGGACGGGACACCACAATTCAATTGTGGTGTCCATCGCTGCAGTAGAGTTGATAGTCATTGCTACAGTATGAATGCTTAAAGGCCAATCTTACTGAAGCATATGACTTGTTGGCCTATCCCTCTGTACTAGTGCAAATTTACTACTCACATTAATCTTCTCAGGATCCCGCCCCCTTGAACCATCTTCCTCAACTTACTTCACTGCCTCAGTATACGACACCCTCTGCTCTACTCTAACCCTGACCTCAACCTGCCTTTCTCTCAACGAGCATCTCTGATCCCCAGCCCCATGGGCACTCCTACAGTTAACACATACCGCTTCTTTCCCGAATGCCACACATTCCTTTATCTCGTGCCCTTCCTCACACGTCTCACACCTTGGAACCTCCCTCTCACACACTGCGGCCACATGCCCATAAACTTGACACCTGTAACAACGTAATGTATTCGGCACAAAAGCTTGTAACACTTTGTCAGGCACTTTGTCAGGCAAAATCAAAACTCAAAAGAACCAGTGACACTCTTCAGCAGGGCTGTGCATATTATACCCTCGGGGGCGGGGCAATATGCATCATGGCCCAGAGGGGCCAATCACTGCCTGCCATGGCCAAGACGGGACTTGGGTAGTTTCAAAGTTGAAAATTATTCAGTGGTGCTGTCTGGAGACAGCTTATAACATAGTAAGAACTCGAGTTTGATATTTAGTCAAATGTTCAATTGAACAGAAACGGTGCTGTACTGAACGACCAGTTGAAAAGCGGGTAGGGGAACACCGTCAACAGGGACTTATTTTCTACAATCTATGGCATGACAACTGCCCTTTAATGTCACTCATTGCTTCAAGCCACACCTCACCACGCCCACCAAATGAGAGCAAACATACCTCAAAGTCTGTTCAATAACATCAAATAATGTTTTGGAGAAACGTTTTTACGTTATGGAACATTCAATTGAACTTTAAATACATCACTCATCGCTTCAAGCCACACCTCGCCACATCCACCAAATGGGAGCCAACCGATTATGTTTATACACATCATTGGAGCAAACGTACTTCATAGTCTGTTCAAGAACGTACAAAAAAGCTTTGGTGAAACGTGCCATTCAGTGCAAACCGTTCATAACTAAACATTCAAGAGAACTGAATGCACTATTTCTATGACAATGAATCTTACGCCCCAGATTAGCCTTTCTTAAAGTATGGGTCGATACCTAACGTGGGTCGCGACGTGTCAGAGTAAATGTATCATTATATTTAATTGATTACTGGAATTGATTTGGCCAAGTGCAACTGCGCTCACTGTTCAGTGCGCTCTCTGCTTAGCAGCAGCCTCTGCTCAGTTTGGCAGCTGCTTGAATGGGAGGAAGATGCCTGTGTGCTTCATTGTTTACCGGATATTTTTTCTGCGGTTTTCTTGAAGATCACTCCATGACCCACATGATGTAGCTCTGTTGTTCAGCAGCAGATGATGCGCTGTCAGCCACTGACTTGACATTCCCACAAGCCATCGCTCACCACTGTCATCAAATGGACTCAAGCTACCCGCAAGTTCTGCCTGAGCTCAATAGTCATGGAACGCAAATACAGCAGTGAGCTTCTCTCTCTTGGTTTCATACAAACTTTGAGAAATAACGAGGAGCGCCCAGCAATGTGTTTTGTGCAGGGAAGTACTTAAAAAATGAGTCTCTCAAAACAATCAAATTAATAAAACGACCAGTGGTGATTTTGGCATGTAAATCTTGGTGGAGCAACAAAAATACAAGTGGAATGCATGCCAGCAAAGCCACTATACTACACAACACTAAACAATACATTCATTGCAGTACAACGTTGACAATAGATGCCAACAAACTGTTAGGGCCAACATAAAGCTGTCCCAACCAAATTCCCAACATCTTATCACTGCTACATCTGGCTATCAGTGGAGCCTTGTCTGGTAGAGAAATAGTTCATTCAGCCTCATTTGCTGCCTTTGGAAAAAAAACTTAGCTGATATGACTGACTTGTTTAACAAATGTGGTGTCTAATGTCAATTGAGATGTACAAACTATTGCATAAGGGGAGGACAGGTGGGTAAGAGGCAATCCGTAATTTTAATTAAGACAATGAGCAAGCTAGGACGGACATAACGTTAGTCAATTTGACTATGAAATGTCAATTGAACAATTGAAAAGTACAGCAACAGATTTCAGAATATGGGCCGTTCAGTGTTACAGTGTTCTCCTTGTACACCAAGTTAGAAGCATAGGATAAATTAAGGAACAAATAAGCAGACAATGAAAGCTCTTACGATATTCAATGATTACATTTCTCTAAAACAGGTTATAGGCTACAGTAGAACAGTCAGAACTGTAAGCAAAATGAAGAGGGGTAAATAGACCAAATGTTTAGGGTGAGGCACATGGGCTACTAACATCTTACTACATAACATATACTTAGTGTTACTTCCTTAGCTACAGTATACATATCTCCCTGGCATATTAAATAATTTATGAAGCAGCATACAATAGATTTTGGACTCACATTGTTGTGCTCAGCTCACTTGAACAGGAAGGTGGCACGGCAGTTGTGGTAGCATAATTACAAGATGATGTTATGTTTATGCAGCAAATGGTTGTTTTATGAAATAGAGTAAGGTTCTCAGGACTTTCTCTCTCCCTTTCTGAGTTAACTGAGAGGAGCCTTTTGAAGCTTGGGTTGGCAACTGTTAAAGAGATGGTTTCCACTCTAGCTTGCTGCAGTTAGTCTGGGCACATGGTGAAGGAAAATAGGTTTTGCTAGAGATAGCATGAGCTGACAATGGCTTGGTGATGATAACCTAAATTGGCATTTCATAGACAAGATGTGGTGTGTGTGACCCGATATAGAGAGTTTTGAACAAGGCCTCATTGTCTCATCTTCCTGGCATCTGGGAAACTATGCCGGTTGGGGATAAAACACAATCCAAGGCGGCTTATGGGAGTTGGAACCAGTCTGACTAAGCATTTTAAGGTCCTATATAACATCTGTTTTTTCATTATGAGTTAAGCACTCGGCAACACAGTTCAGAGTGTGGGGTCGATGGTTTCATTATTGCAATAATTAATCAATATTAAATAAAGATGATTGTTTGAAGAAATGACTAAGTCGCTCTCAGTACTGAATTTCCCCGACACGGTCCTCCGAGTTAAGAGTTTTTTTGTGAGTGCGGCACAAATCATGCATCATTGACAGCATGATCAATGTTGAATGTTAATCATTTTAAACTTGGAAAAGAGTCCCTTAATCCCAGATTTGGAACCACACTGTCACTGATTCCTTCCAAACCACTCACTGAATTTGCAATTTCCAACTTGTTGTGTAATGTTTATGTCCAATGGCCATGTCACACCCTGACCATAGTTTGCTTTGTATGTTTCTATGTTTTGTTTGGTCAGGGTGTGATCTGAGTGGGCATTCTATGTTGTGTGTCTAGTTTGTCTGTTTCTGTGTTTGGCCTGATATGGTTCTCAGAGGCAGGTGTCAGTCATTGTCTCTGATTGGGAACCATATTTAGGTAGCCTGTTTTGTGTTGGGTTTTGTGGGTGATTGTTCCTGTCTTTGTGTTTGTTACACCAGATAGGGCTGGTTTCGGTTTTTCTTGTTTATTGTTCTATTTTCAACTTTATTAAAGATGTATCAAAATAACCACGCTGTGTTTTGGTCCGCCTCTCCTTCCCAGGAAGAACCGCGTTACAGGCCAATGAGCACCGATATGTTTTATGTATAATTTATCTTCATGACAAGGATTAAAACGTATTTGCCTGTAGATTGTCGACTTGATTCATGATGACTGCTAGCTAAAATTGTGAAAGTATGATGTTGCTACTGTACATATAACGTGATTTGGAGTCATTTTATCTGTGGCCAATGACATTGAGCCTTCTTGGATGAGCACTTCTATGGCAGCAGCCGAAGGGGCAAGCATTTTCAATGTCTCCTCTTACACTTGGCAGTGATGTAAAGTCCCCATGAGTGACAGAACACTGAGCCAATCACGGTGCAATGCTTTGTATTTTCTGCTGGCTTGCCCCATCACCACAGAAAGGACTGAGCTGGGCTGAAACACCTGAATTTTGGAGCTGCCTTACTTACAAAAAAGAGACCTGTCACGCCTTGGTCATTGTATCTTGTGTTTTTGTTATATGTTTGGGTAGGCCAGGGTGTGACATGGGTTTATATGTTGTATTTCGTATTAGGGTTTGTATTAATTGGGAGTGTGTATTTTTAGGGGTGTGTCTAGTTAGGCTTGGCTGCCTGAGGCGATTCCTAATTGGAGTCAGCTGATTCTAGTTGTCTCGGATTGGGAACCGTATTTAGGTAGCTTGAGTGCGCGTTGTATTTCGTGGGTGATTGTACCTGTCTTAGTGTTAGTCACCAGATAGGCTGTATTAGTTTCATTCGTTTGTTGTTTTCTTCTTCGTTATTTCATGTACCGTATTAGCTTCATTAAAAGTCATGAGTAACCTACACGCTGCATTTCGGTCTGACTTTCTACAAACAACAGAGGAAGATCATTACAGAATCACCCACCACAATTCACAGACCGAGCAGCGTGTGAACTGGCAGGATCTGAAGGAAGACTATATGGATTATACTACGTGGGAAGAAATCGACAGGTGGGCGGCCGACCCAGGGCGTGTGCAGGAGCCCGCCTGGGATTCCCTACAGCAATGCGAAGAGGGCTACAGGCGAATCGAATCAACGAAAAAGACACGCCGGAAAACGGAGAGGCGCTGGTTTAAACAGGCAGCGACAGCTGGAGCAGCAAAGGGAGGATGAATTATTTGGAGAATGGACATGGGAAGACGTATTGGATGGTAAAGGTTGTTACACTTGGGAGGAGATATTGGCCGGAAGAGATCGCCTCCCATGGGAACAGGTGGAGGCACTAAGGAGAGCAGAGGCAGCGGGAGATAGGAGCCGACGATACGAGGGAACACGGTTGGCAAGGAAACCGGAAAAACAGCCCAAAAAAATTATTGGGGGGGAGCTAGAAGGGAGAATAGTTATGCCAGGTAGGAGACCTGCGCATACTCCCTGTGCTCACCGTTGGGCTAGAGAGACCGGGCAGGCACCGTGTTATGCTATGGAGCGCAGGGTGTTTTCAGTGCGGGAGCATAGCCCGGTGAGGCACATACCAGCTCTTCCTATTGGCCGGGCTAGAGTGGGCATCGAGCCAGGGAAGCATGGGCAGGTTCGGTGCTCTAGAGCTCCAGTGCGCCTGCACGGTCCGGTCTATCCAGAGCCACCTCTACACACCAGTCCTCCGGTAGCAGCTCCCCGCACCAGGCTTCCTGTGCGTGTCCTCGCGCCAGTACCACCAGTTCCAGCACCACGCACCAGGCCTCCAGTGCGCCTCGCCTGTTCAGCGCAGCCAGTGCTTTTCTCCCTTCCTGCGCTGCCGGAGTCTCCTGTCTGTCCAGCGCCACCAGTGCTCCCAGTCGGCCCAGCGCGTCCAGTGCGCATCGCCTGTTCAGCACAGCCAGTGCTTTTCTCCCCTCCTGTGATGTTGGAGTCTCCCGCCTGTTCAGCTCAGCCAGAGCCTTTCTCCTCTCCTGCGCTGCCGGAGTCTCCTGTCTGCCCAGCGCCGCCAGTCGGCCCAGCGTCACCAGTCTGCCAGGATCCGCCAGAAGTGCCAGTCTGCCAGGATCCGCCAGAAGTGCCAGTCTGCCAAGATCTTCTAGATCGGCCAGACAACCTGAATCATCCAGGTCCACCAGCCAGCCTGGATTTACCGGAGCCTACTACCTGCCTGAGCTCCCTCTCAGTACCGAGCTTCCTCTCAGTACCGAGCTTCCTCTCAGTACCGGGCTTCCCCTCAGTACCGGGCTTCCCCTCAGTACCGGGCTTCCCCTCAGTACCGGGCTTCCTCTCAGTACCGAGCTTCCCCTCAGTACCGGGCTTCCCCTCAGTACCGGGCTTCCCCTCATTACCGGGCTTCCCCTCAGTACCGGGCTTCCCCTCAGTACCGGGCTGCTTCGGTCCAGGGCTGCCCCTCTGTCCCGGGCTGCCCCTCTGTCCCGAGTTGCCCCTCTATCCCGAGTTGCCCCTCTATCCCGAGTTGCCCCTCTATCCCGAGTTTCCCCTCTATCCCGAGCTGCCCCTCTGTCCCGAGCTGCCCCTCTGTCCTGAGCTGCCCCTCTGTCCCGAGCTGCCCCTCTGTCCCGAGCTGCCCCTCTGTCCCGAGCTGCCCCTCAGTTATGTGGGGATCAGGGTGAGGACTATTAGGCCATGGTCGGCGGAGAAGGTGGATTATCCTAGGACGCGAAGGGGAGGAACTAGGACATTTATGGAGTGGGGTCCACGTCCCGAGCCAGAACCGCCACCATGGACAGACGCCCACCCGGACCCTCCCTATGCTCTTGAGGTGCGTCCCGGAGTCCGCACCTTAGGGGGGGGTTCTGTCACGCCTTGGTCATTGTATCTTGTGTTTTTGTTATATGTTTGGGTAGGCCAGGGTGTGACATGGGTTTATATGTTGTATTTCGTATTAGGGTTTGTATTAATTGGGAGTGTGTATTTTTAGGGGTGTGTCTAGTTAGGCTTGGCTGCCTGAGGCGATTCCTAATTGGAGTCAGCTGATTCTAGTTGTCTCGGATTGGGAACCGTATTTAGGTAGCTTGAGTGCGCGTTGTATTTCGTGGGTGATTGTACCTGTCTTAGTGTTAGTCACCAGATAGGCTGTATTAGTTTCATTCGTTTGTTGTTTTCTTCTTCGTTATTTCATGTACTGTATTAGCTTCATTAAAAGTCATGAGTAACCTACACGCTGCATTTCGGTCTGACTTTCTACAAACAACAGACGAAGATCATTACAAGACCATGTTTGTACACGGCTTTATTAACTCACTGATATAATTTTTTACATAGTTTGCAAACTGATATGTGACAAGTATTCATGCCAAAATAACATGCAAAACAGGCAAGCCCCAAAAACAAAAAAAAGGATTGCCCTGAATGGCAGGTCACCACTGAAAATGACACGTCCTGACCAACATCCACAGCATGAAGTTAAACAAAGTAAAGTACTTTCAGAACAGGGCAGAATGCTTCAGGAAACAGTGCTTCAAACAGTGGAAAAGTAAGTCAGCTAGCAAGGAATTGTTGTCATTTTCTAAGCAGATATAATGGAGTACTTTATTTATTTATTTAACTAGGCAAGACAGTTAAGAACAAATGTTTATTGACAATGACGTCCTACAAGAAGGTAAAATGACTCCAGCGGGGACGGGGGATAAAAAATAAAAATGAATATAGGACAAAACACACTTCACGAGATGAGAGATTGAGGACAGACGCTGGAGGCGAGAAGCAAGTACAGAGAGTGAACATTGAATGAAACACAGACAGGAACAGAAAACGGACAGCGTCTGGACAGGGGAAAACAAAATGATGCTGATACGGGGATGAAACAGAGGAAACAGACAGATATAGGGAAGGCAATCAAAACGTGAAGAAGAAGAATACCACTGAAAATATCAAAAAAGAAGGTCCAAGCATCTTCGACAGAGGGGGATCAATGTCACGTCCTGACCTTAGTTCCTTTTTTATGTCTCTATTTTGGTTTGGATGGGGTGGGCATTCTATGTTGTTTTTCTATGTTCTCTTTTCTATGCATTTGGCCTGGTATGGTTCCCAAACAGAGGCAGCTGTCTATCATTGTCTCTGATTGAGAACCATACTTAGGTAGCCTTTTCCCACCTGGTGTTTGTGGGTAGATGTTTTGTGTTTTCACCTTTCAGGACTGTTTCGATTTTTCATTTTTTACATTCACGGTGTTATTTTGTATGTTCATGTTTTGTGTTTTCACCTTTCAGGACTGTTTCGATTTTTCATTTCCTACATTCACGCTGTTATTTTGTATGTTCGTGTTCTGTGTTAATAAATGATCATGGACACTTACCACGCTGCATTTTGGTCCGATCCTTCCTACTCCTCATCCGATGAAGAAGAAGATCATTACAAGCAAGCTGATTCTATACCAATTTGCAGAGGCCAGTTCATGAAGGAAGGCTTGCTCATTAAAGTTTTTTAGCAAGTGTCTATGACAAGTCAGGACAGGTGTTTCACTGTGCAGCCACTACGAACAGAGGCTGTTAAACAGTGTTCACTAAGGTCATTACAGAAAACAACAGACTGATACCTATCAGGATAACATCAAGGAGAGTAGCCTTTTATTGGTGTTTGGAATCATACCTTGTGGGATTGGTAATAATCTGAGCAAGATTTAGGGAGTCCCATTGCTTTAGGACTTGGTCAGGTGGTTTAAGCATGTCCCAGTTTAGGTCACCTAGCAGGACACATTCAGACTTAGTGTAAGTGGCCAGGAGAGAGCTTAGGGCATTTAGGGTACAGTGCTGATGGTGGCCTATAACATCCAGCAACAGTTAACAAAGAGTTATTTGAAAGTTGAATCCGTAAAACCAGCAAATCAAATTGTTTGGGGACAGACTTGGTGAAGACAACCGAGCACTGAAGGTGTTCCTTGGTAATGATTGCCACTTCACCACCTTTGGAAGATCTGTCTTGCAGAAAAAGGCTATAACCATAGAGGTTAACATCAGTGTTGAAAACACTCTCTTAACCACGTCTCAGTAATGACCAACAAATCTGGATTGGAGCCACACTTTCAATTTATTCATTTTAGGTAATAAGCTTCTCGTGTTAATGTGCAGAAACCCCAGGCTTTTACGAGAGCAGAAATCAGTGAAGCAGATATCAGAGCACAAATCAGAATTGGGGCTAGCAACATCAGATGGGCCAGGGTGTACATGCACATTTCCAGATATAATCAGCAGTAATACAATCAGGGCACGGCAGAGGACTGGCAGAGCTCTGCAGTGTTGATTTATAACATTTAATGTGCATTAAATGGCAACAATATCATATTGTACAGCAATTCCATCAGGTAACATGAATACAAAGCTGGTGAGAGGTTGTTAGAATAGGTTGTGAGGCCAAGAGTCCAATAGAGAGTCAGAGTCCTGAGTGTGGGAACAAACTGTCCCACGGTTGGGTAAACAAGCTAGTTCATAGTCAACAAAGCATGCAGGAGTCATGATGCAAATAGCATAAAGCACAAGCGAAAAATATAACAACTTGGGGTTAGCCATTGTAAGTTCAGAGTCAATCGCCTCAACAGTGCATGTGTGCTGGAGGAGAGCGAAAGCTCGGGAGAGAGGGGAAGGTGTGGGAGGGTGTACCTATACCAGATAGGGGGAAGACAAGGCGGATGGTGAACAGATCGCCAGGTGGAATCCAAGCAACAGTGCAGCAGGCAACGGGAGTAGGTGTCACACCGACTTGGGAGAAGCTTTTTTCGGGAGGCAGAATCCTTGTAGAAAACCCCAGCTAGCTAGCTCTCTGTCCGTCTTTTCCACGTGGAAAAGGAGGTCGTTAGCTAGCTATATTTTTTCAGTATCGGAGAATGGTCCTTTACGACGTCCAAACAAAGTTGTATTTCGGGGATTCTGAGGAGGATATTTTATCTGCGCAGATGGATGGGGCTTCAAAGTGAAAATCTCCTGCCATTGTTAGGCTCAAGAGTTTTCGCACCTCTCACTTCATTCACACTTCAGTGCTAATTTCAGTCAGATTCTTTCCTAGCAGCTTGGTAGCTTAGTGGCCTTTTTTATTGAGCCTCATATAACAAAATTACCTAGAAATTGTTGTATTTTACTTTTTGGCTTCAGAAAGTAGGTTCAGACTGAACATTACTCACTCAATTTTGTGTTGGATGGTATTTCCAGGTTCTGCTGTGTTTCTTCTGCAGGTTTTGGCATGATATAAGTGTTTTTCTTGATTGTCCTTGGTAGTAATAGTCCATTCAGGTAATTTTGTCCTTGATTTTGGACAAAATTACCTGAATGGACTATTACTACCAAGTACAATCAAGAAAAAAACTTCTATCATGCCAAAACCTGCAGAAGAAACACAGTTTTGATGTTGAGGTTAGTATCTTGCAATAAAATGTAAGTTTATCTACATTTATCCAAATCTAATTCTATATTTTTGCAGGAGCCCATGCTGACACTCACTCCCCACCTCCCTGCCTTGATCGGGCCTACCGTACATCTTACTGTAGAAATTATGTTGAAAACGAGTCTCGATTGGAACTGTGCTGGTAAAATACAAGTCATAATTTGTATTCTGAACTGGAATAAACTGATTGAAGCAATATGTTTTGAGAGGCAAACACACTCACACAGTTCTGGGTTGCTCATCTACAGCAGGACTGAGAAAGTATGTTCTTATCCAGTTTGGCACCACATACAAGACATGGTTCTCAACTCTGGCACGCAGGCGCCGACTGAGATGGCCGCCTCGCTTCGCGTTCCTAGGAAACTATGCAGTTTTTTGTTTTTTTACGTGTTATTTCTTACATTAGTACCCCAGGTCATCTTAGGTTTCATTACATACAGTCGAGAAGAACTACTGAATATAAGATCAGCGTCAACTCACCATCAGTACGACCAAGAATATGTTTTCCGCGACGCGGATCCTGTGTTCTGCCTTACAAACAGGACAACGGAATGGATCGCTTGCAGCGACCCAAGGAAACGACTACGAAAAAGAGGGAAACGCGGCGGTGTTCTGGTCAGACTCCGAAAAAGGGCACATCGCGCACCACTTCCCAGTATTCTTCTTGCCAATGTCCAGTCTCTCGACAACAAGGTTGATGAAATCCGAGCAAGGGTGGCATTCCAGAGGGACATCAGAGACTGCAACGTTATCTGCTTTACGGAAACATGGCTTACTGGGAAGACGCTATCCAGGGCGGTGCAGCCAACGGGTTTCTCCACGCATCGCGCGGACAGAAACAAACATCTCTCTGGTAAGAAGAGTGGCGGGGGCGTATGCCTCATGACTAACGGGACATGGTGTGATGAAGGAAACATACAGGAACTCAAATCCTTCTGTTCACCTGATTTAGAATTCCTCACAATCAAATGTAGACCGCATTATCTTCCAAGAGAATTCTCTTCGATTATAATCACAGCCGTATATATCCCCCCCAAGCAGACACATCGATGGCTCTGAACGAACTTTATTTAACTCTTTGCAAACTGGAAAACATTTATCCGGAGGCTGCATTCATTGTAGCTGGGGATTTTAACAAAGCCAATCTGAAAACAAGACTCCCTAAATTTTATCAGCATATCGATTGCGCAACCAGGGATGGTAAAACCTTGGATCATTGTTACTCTAACTTCCGCGACGCATATAAGGCCCTGCCCCGCCCCCCTTTCGGAAAAGCTGACCACGACTCCATTTTGCTGATCCCTGCCTACAGGCAGAAATTAAAACAAGAGGCTCCCACGCTGAGGTCTGTCCAACGCTGGTCAGACCAAGCTGACTCTACACTCCAAGACTGCTTCCATCACGTGGACTGGGACATGTTTCGTATTGCGTCAGATGGGAATATTGACGAATACGCTGATTCGGTGTGCGAGTTCATTAGAACGTGCGTCGAAGATGTCGTTCCCATAGCAACGATAAAAACATTCCCTAACCAGAAACCGTGGATTGATGGCAGCATTCGCGTGAAACTGAAAGCGCGAACCACTGCTTTTAATCAGGGCAAGGTGTCTGGCAACATGACTGAATACTGAATATTCCCTCCGCAAGGCTATTAAACAAGCTAAGCGTCAGTACAGAGACAAAGTGGAATCTCAATTCAATGGCTCAGACACAAGAGGCATGTGGCAGGGTCTACAGTCAATCACGGACTACAAGATGAAATCCAGCCCAGTCACGGACCAGGATGTCTTGCTCCCAGGCAGACTAAATAACTTTTTTGCCCGCTTTGAGGACAATACAGTGCCACTGACACGGCCTGCAAAGGAAACATGCGGTCTCTCCTTCACTGCAGCCGAGGTGAGTAAGACATTTAAACGTGTTAACCCTCGCAAGGCTGCAGGCCCAGACGGCTTCCCCAGCCGCGCCCTCAGAGCATGCGCAGACCAGCTGGCTGGTGTGTTTACGGACATATTCAATCAATCCCTATACCAGTCTGCTGTTCCCACATGCTTCAAGAGGGCCACCATTGTTCCTGTTCCCAAGAAAGCTAAGGTAACTGAGCTAAACGACTACCGCCCCATAGCACTCACTTCCGTCATCATGAAGTGCTTTGAGAGACTAGTCAAGGACCATATCACCTCCACCCTACCTGACACCCTAGACCCACTCCAATTTGCTTACCGCCCAAATAGGTCCACAGACGATGCAATCTCAACCACACTGCACACTGCCCTAACCCACCTGGACAAGAGGAATACCTATGTGAGAATGCTGTTCATCGACTACAGCTCGGCATTCAACACCATAGTACCCTCCAAGCTCGTCATCAAGCTCGAGACCCTGGGTCTCGACCCCGCCCTGTGCAACTGGGTACTGGACTTCCTGACGGGCCGCCCCCAGGTGGTGAGGGTAGGCAACAACATCTCCTCCCCGCTGATCCTCAACACGGGGGCCCCACAAGGGTGCGTTCTGAGCCCTCTCCTGTACTCCCTGTTCACCCACGACTGCATGGCCACGCACGCCTCCAACTCAATCATCAAGTTTGCGGACGACACAACAGTGGTAGGCTTGATTACCAACAACGACGAGAGGGCCTACAGGGAGGAGGTGAGGGCCCTCGGAGTGTGGTGTTAGGAATATAACCTCACACTCAACGTCAACAAAACTAAGGAGATGATTGTGGACTTCAGGAAACAGCAGAGGGAACACCCCCCTATCCACATCGATGGAACAGTAGTGGAGAGGGTAGCTAGTTTTAAGTTCCTCGGCATACACATCACAGACAAACTGAATTGGTCCACTCACACTGACAGCGTCGTGAAGAAGGCGCAGCAGCGCCTATTCAACCTCAGGAGGCTGAAGAAATTCGGCTTGTCACCAAAAGCACTCACAAACTTCTACAGATGCACAATCGAGAGCATCCTGGCGGGCTGTATCACCGCCTGGTACGGCAACTGCTCCGCCCTCAACCGTAAGGCTCTCCAGAGGGTAGTGAGGACTGCACAACGCATCACCGGGGGCAAACTACCTGCCCTCCAGGACACCTACACCACCCGTTGTTACAGGAAGGCCATAAAGATCATCAAGGACATCAACCACCCGAACCACTGCCTGTTCACCCCGCTATCATCCAGAAGGCGAGGTCAGTACAGGTGCATCAAAGCTGGGACCGAGAGACTGAAAAACAGCTTCTATCTCAAGGCCATCAGACTGTTAAACAGCCACCACTAACATTGAGCGGCTGCTGCCAACACACTGTCATTGACACTGACCCAACTCCAGCCATTTTAATAATGGGAATTGATGGGAAATGATGTAAATATATCACTAGCCACTTTAAACAATGCTACCTTATATAATGTTACTGTGGTCCTTCTGTAGCTCAGTTGGTAGAGCATGGCGCTTGTAACGCCAGGGTAGTGGGTTCGATCCCCGGGACCACCCATATGTAGAATGTATGCACACATGACTGTAAGTCGCTTTGGATAAAAGCGTCTGCTAAATGGAATATATTATTATTATTATTATATTACTTACCCTACCTTATTCATCTCATATGCATATGTATATACTGTACTCTACATCATCGACTGCATCCTTATGTAACACATGTATCACTAGCCACTTTAACTATGCCACTTTGTTTACTTTGTCTACACACTCATCTCATATGTATATACTGTACTCGATACCATCTACTGTATGCTGCTCTGTACCATCACTCATTTATATATCCTTATGTACATGTTCCTTATCCCCTTACACTGTGTATAAGACAGTAGTTTTGGAATTGTTAGTTAGATTACTTGTTGGTTATCACTGCATTGTCGGAACTAGAAGCACAAGCATTTCGCTACACTCGCATTTAACATCTGCTAACCATGTGTATGTGACAAATCAAATTTGATTTGATTTGATTTGGCATACTTAAAAAAACAAGTACAAAAACAGACTCAATGCTGAGCATGACCTCTATGTTGCACTGTCCAAAACTGAGCCCAGAATAGACATGCTTGGTAAAAACTTCAACCTGTGTGATTTGATTAATACGCTGATTAATTTTCACTCAGTTCAGAGTGAAAATTATTTATTGTATTTTAACAGCAACAGTTCCAACCTAGACAGATATGTCAGAGTGTTTTTAATGGGGAAAAATAAACATGATTAGCTATTTATATTTAATTTCATTGTTATTTGTTTTTGTCTATATTGCATTTGTTTTAGGCATACGGGCAATGAAATGTGCCAATATTTGCTTATAGTTGCATATTTTCATAAGTTTATGTCCCAGGAAAACACAGAATTTCTAATTTAGGCCTCAGGCTGAAAAAGTCTGGGTTTAACAATTTTATGTTTACTAAAATCACATTTCCTTTGTTTTTTTATGCATCTATTTCTGAGTGTCAACGTATAAGTAATAAAACATACGACCATTTATTGAACATTGTTACTACTTGTAGTAGTATCCCATGATGCATCGCCTTATTTTGTTGTAGTTCAGGGAGATGAGCGAGAGAACTGACAGACATCGTCCTCTCTGTTACTGCAGACAACAGGAGCGTTTGAACAGCAGCAGCGACAATGCCTGACATGACAGAACGGATTTAGCCACTGTAGCAATTACGGCAACAATTTATATATTAGAGAATATCAGACGATATTGTAATATTGTTGAAGGTAGGTATCACGATATGTTATTACATTTATAAACCGTTTTCCACATTAATAACAGCAGGACCCCTCATCGATTGCACCTGTCTCTCGCAGAGTCTGGTTTTGTTAACATTCTCTAGCTAGCAGCAAGCTAGCCACATGAGCATAGCATTGTCAATGATTTATTGCTAAAATGAACATAACAACAGCTTCGAAATTTCTTCGCATGCAGCATCTTAGGTAGCGCTAGCTTCTGCACTCGTTGCTAACGTTAACGTTAGCTAACAGTTTGGTTGGCTAGCTAATTGTGACATGCCATGTGGGACTGGATATCAAGAATATAGCTACTAACGTTAGCTGGCTGACTTGATGGTTGGTTGGCTACACAAAATGACAATCGTATTTACTAACTAGTAGGTGTACTAGATATTATCAGTTCAGCTATTTGGATTTGGAGTGCAATAAGACGATGTTGTTTACAAACAGGGCGGCCTTAACCAATTGTTATGGACTGATCATCCTACGTCTGAATTACAGTTAACATCAAATGAAACAATTAGCTAATGTAGCTAGATGCCTAGCTAACATTGTTGTCAAATATATTTTTGATTGGAAAGTGATAGTCAGACGCGTGCCTGTGAAAGTCGGATCGGGTGCTGTCCGCAATGCAGGTGCTGAAACCAATATAAAACTACTATAATTTTGTCCTTGCATGAGGTCAGTTTGACTTGCTTTTCCATTCGGAGGAATAATTCTAATGAATAATAATTATTGCTCCAAACCCAACTGGCTACCTTGCTGTTATGGAGACAAGTGGATACATTTTAATTCTGCACATTTTCTAGTAGAGCAATGCGGCCTTAATATCTCAATTGATTATTCCAAAGCACATGGAAAGTTAGTTATATGAACTGGAACAAAGTATCCATGAGACAAAGATATTTGCTCAACACCCACTCTCCATAGGGTGACTTCATGATATTTTCAGCATACTAATTTGAGGCAGCACTTAGCTTGGTTAGGTGAATTGAAGGGGATTTTCTCAGTCTTAAGTGTGTGAGACTTCGACCAACCTTTTATCACAGGGGGTGTGTCTGTAGCGTTAATATCTGTTTAGTGAAGCATGGTAGCTAGTTTGTCGCTTCTGCAGTTCATTGGAGAGAGGGGAGGGGAGTTGGATATTACATTTTCTCTCCAAAAGCAACATTAATTTAGGATGACTGAGTATATCAGATCACTACAAATGGAGAAAGAGGGTGGAGGGTTGTTTGTTGGTGATGTCATTACAATGTGATATCATTAGAAAAGCATCGTAATCAAATGTTGTCACTGTGCTATGACATCAGCTGAGCTCTCAAGAACCAAGCCTGATGCTAGGAATGGGTTGTGCTGTGTGAGAGTGTCTGCCATCCAGGGTTTACAGGAAGGACTCAGGATTACTCATTTATTATAGATTATCTTTTTGAGTGCACCCTTTATGACGCGTCTCTCTCTCTCTCTGTGATTACTGTTTTGGAGGTCAACTGGTGTCCTTTGCTTCTGTACACAATGAGAGAATTTGACATAAATCTCCTATCGCTGTAGAGCAAGCTTTGAGAGCCATCAGAGGTGACACAATGTATTAATGTTAGTAAACCGATGATGTAAGAGGGAGAAGCTATGAGATGTGTTATTGAAGCTTGCTTGCTAATGTATGCAGTGGAAGGCTCTCTCTGCACTCAGAGGGGAAAATCAATGTGCTCTCTACTCCCGGCCCAGTAGTGTTGTCTGGGAGAGGGTGGAGACAATGGGACGGCTGCTCTGCTATGACTGAGTGATGGTCTCTTACCTCACCTCTGGGCGCTGTCTCTGGCTGAACACTGGATGGAAGGACGTCCAAGGAGGGAGGAAGGGACAGGAGACGTGCGGACCTTGCCTGCTGCTGGAGACTGGCTGCATCATGCCGCACCCTGTGTCACTGACGTTTACTAATCTTCTCAGGATCTCTGAAAGCATTCTGTACTTAGCCTCCTCCTCACGCTTTGTGCACTGAAATGGAGGAGTAAGTTCCTGCCAGAGTTTTTTTGTTCCTTGTAGGCTAGTTTTTTTTGGATGACCTGTTGATAATGACCTATTCAGCCTATGAAATACCCATTGGCCTATTAACCTATTCATTTAATCAAATCCATACCGTGTGTTCTGAAATGTGTGTTCTCTTATATGGTATTTGGATTGGTATTCATTTGAGGTCTTTTTAATCCAGGGTCTTGTCTCATTAAAGTGTTGATGTTTATTTTAAGCAACATGCTGGTAAAGGGCCCAAGAAACACAACAAAAATGCAGATGACTTGTTTCCCCCTGAGGTGTCTTCTTTAGAGACGTAGACTGCTCTCTATCTGATGATAAAATCAATAGTTCGACATCAGTGTGTGTAAGCCAATTAGATTAAGCAAAAAGGTATTAGCCTATGTGATCCTTCTCTCCTTGCAAGAAATATAGAATTAGGCTGCATTGTGAATTATATCAGTATAAAAAAGGGTATTGACTGAGTAGTGACCAAGAAACTGTATAAATGTACTCGGTTCATTATCATTTCTAAATATTTCCGATTTGGTTTGAGTCATTTTTAAAGTATACTGAACAAATATATAAACGCAACATGTAAAGTGATGGTCCCATGTTTCATTAAATAAATCCCTGAAATGTTCCATGCGCACACAAAAAGCTTATTTCTCTCAAATTTTGTGACCAAATTTGTTTACATATGTGTTAGTGGGAATTTCTCCTTTGCCAAGATAATCCAGCCACCTGGCAGGTGTGTTATATCAAGAAGCTGATTAAACAGCATGATCATTACACAGGTGCACTATGTGCTGGGTACAATAAAAGGCTACTCTAAATTGTGCAGTTCTGGCACACAACACAATGCTACAGATGTTTTGAGGGAGTTTGCAATTGGCATGCTGACTGCAGGAATGTCCAACATAGCTGTTGCCAGAGAATTTAATGTTCATTTCTCTACCATATGCCGCCTCCAACGTCATTTTCTAGAATTTGGCAGTACGTCCAACCGGCCTCACAACCGCAGACCACGTGTAAGCATGCCAGCCCAGGACCTCCACATCTGGCTTCTTCACCTGCGGAAATTTCTGAGGATGGGGGCATTCTGAGGAGTATTTCTGTCTGAAATAAAGCCCTTTTTGTAGGGAAAAATTAATTCTGATTGGCTAGGTCTGGCTCCCAGTGGGTGGCCTGGCTCCCATGTGGGTGGGCCTATGCCCTCCCAGGCACACTCATGGCTGCACCCCTGCCCAGTCATGTAGAGCCATAGATTAGGACCTAATGAATTGACTATATTTCAATTGACTTGAGTTCCTTCTATGAACTGTAACTTAATAATTGTAATAATTGTAATCTTTTAAAATGTTGTATGTTGCGTATATATTTTTATTCACTATATATTGAGTTATCCTCACCCCAAAAGTAAGAAAAATCAAAGGCAAAGTAAAGCTGGTGCACATCCCAAATTGGTGAAAGGGGGAGCATTTAGGCTAAGCACTGAACCCCAGATGGTACGGCTCTTGTTTTGATGTTGTCTCTCTGTCATTATGTTTGCAGGTCTCTAGAGCTGGTGTGTTTCTACTGCATCATCTGCCATGGCATCCCCCACTGGTACCCTAGAGAATAATCTGCACAGCGCCCAGAAGAACCTGCTCTTCCTCCAGCAGGACCATGCCAAGACACTGAAAGGTCTACATGCAGAGATCCGCAGACTACAACAGCACTGTACAGGTGAACATGCTGAACCTCAAACTGAACTTGAACTAGGGCCACTAGACCTGAATACATACACTTCACAGGGTTCGTACAGTCATGAAAATCCTGGGAAAGTATTGGAATTTGAAAATGGTGTTTTCCAGGCCTGGAAAAGTTTTGGAAAACAAAATCCTAAAAATGTATTTAGGCAGAGTTTTAAAAAATTATAATTTAAAAAATGTGTCCATCAAATAAAAATCAACATATCAGCCAGAATCGGAATGACAATATTGCATCCGTGTTTGCGCACATCGCTTGCATAGTGCGAGACTAGTTTGCCGTTGCTTAAGGAGAGAGTGACAGTCGGACATTGCAGCAACAGGTAGGCCTATAAAATATGATAGAGAACAGATTAACTAGGTAGCCAAATCAAAACATATATTGTACCCTCTAGTTAACTGTTTAGCTATTATTAGTATATATTTTGTTATGTCCCCAAAAACATTCCATTGACACTCGCGAAAAGGTCATAGAAAGTTGATTTTCAATATTTGACAACTAACAAAACACCAAAATAAAATCTAGACCGTCAGGGAGAATCTAAAACTCCAAAATTATGCATTGATTTTGTTATATGTTTGATATTTGAGTCACTCAGCCATAAGTCTTGTCAAAATGTGTAGAATTTCAGGAAATTTGCTTAAAACAGCTAAATGTTGTCTTTGTGGCCAACAGGGTAGCCTGTTTAGGGTAGGCGACCTGCGCTGGCCATGCCCAACATCTAATCCACATTTTGATCCAGAAAAAACCCTGCTCTCCACTAGAGCTGCTAGACAGGCTCTCTGAATAGCATGCTCCTTTATGCCACCACACCACTCCTGTCAGAGCTGAAGATGTCACTTCCTGGTCTGACGGTGACATTTGATTCTCTTCTCTTTTCACAGACTTGACATATGAGCTGACAGTGAGAAGTTCAGATCCAACAGGTAAGATGTTTAACAGGCGTCCTTTCATAACGTGACCCCAGGCACACACACTTGGCATGACTTTTTCCATACTTAATTATTACATAGTAATACCATAGTTATTGAGAGATTACTACTTTTTTACTGGGGTGGGATCCAGTCAGTTTATTTTCTCACAATTTTTCTAGATGTAATTCTGTGGGAACTCTCTCTGTTTTGACTTGACTCTGCTGTCATTGTGTAAGTAATGTCAGTACAGCACACTGTTAGACTGAGACATGGAATGTAGCCATTGATGTTTTACCACTTGTAGTTATTCTCTTTGACACTGATTTCACTTTGATTGGAAAACTTTTAAAATTAAATGGATATACTTTCAATGCCTCTGCAAACTATCGTACTGGCAGGTATATTGTTCATGCTATTATATAGCCTATGTGAACTACAAAATCGCTCTCTGCTTGGCTTCACACTGGCTGTTCGAAAACAGTGGCAGTGCCCGTGAACAGCCCAGGTACTAAAACCTGCAAAGCTATAAATTAGACTTTCTGCAGCAGAACAGAGGCCTCTGTATGTCTTAGCCCTGGGAATGGGAGAGAGCAGAAGGCTTGTGCTGTATCCTGGTAACACTCCCCCACCCAGGATGCGGTGCTCTGCGGGCCTGGACCCCCTGCTGTTCAGGACACTGTCCCCCTTTCACTGTCAGCTCACCGTCAAGCTCATAGCACAGCCCCCTCCCCCACGTTACCATGGACATGTCACAGAGTCAAACAGAAGTCTAAATTATATACACAGGAGAACTGACAATGAGCATACAGTAGAACCACACAGAGGTCCAACTCTGGGATTTGACCACGTAGTAGACAGACTCAAATAGGAATTGCACATGAATCACAGGGGATCTGTGCAATGGGTAGAAAATATAGCAATCAATGTGATGATAGATATCCTGTATATGGTCAGTACTACAGAAATATTATTAACAATGGGCAGAAGTCAAGGCCCTCCCACCATCATCTTTCAGGACATCAGAACAGTCTTGATTAAGCAGCAGAAATAGCTTTATATACTTGCCAGAGAACAGTGAGCTGATACTCACACTTTGTAGCATCTCTAGCCATGGACCCAAGCAAAAAAGAAGGATAAAAAAGCTAAACAAATCATGGTTCTGAAATCAGGCTTGATCGTTGATGTCTTTTGTGCTTTTGAATTATTGAATGGGAAATCAGTCAGTTCACTGTTACAGAATAACAATAGGTTGTACGACAGGTAACATCTCACTTAATGTTGCCTTGTGAATCCTGTAAAGGGGCTCTGTACAGTGCAGTACTGTGGGGGTTATTTTCAGAGACAGTAGCAGGTTAGTGTGGGACAACACGCAGATTTCAGTGCAGGAAATTAGATGATGTGTCACAGCACTAATGGACAGTCTGCGACCTACTTAGTGCAGCAGGCAGGGCTCAGTGGCTCAAAACAAAGACGACATCCCCTCTCTCGGCTGGTAAAGAAACACCAATCATGACCCCCCCCCCCCCCCCATTAAGCTGATAGGAAATATACCAGACTGCCCAGTATAGAAAATAGACATCTACTCTAGTATTCATTGTAGATGGGTTGTATTGGGTAGACATCATTATGTAGGCTCTACAGTATGATAATGGCCTATCTATCTGATACAGAGAGGTAATAGCTAGGCTATATCTGTACAGTAGCTGCTTGTGAATGTGTGTCTGATCAATGCTAATGGGGTGGGGTGAGGTAGGAGCTGTGTTGATGTGGTAAGGGGAGGATGAAGAGCAATGATGAAGGTTAGAGCAGTGCTGTGACCTTGCTATCGACCAGATATGTAATTTGAGACAGGAGTTCTTCTCTCTCTCTCTCTAACTCTCTCTCTGCCCACCGCAGAGGAGTCTCTGTAGACCATCACTCACATCAGCTGACAGACTCAGTCCATGGTCTGTGGATATACTTACTCTAGAAGCACTAAAACAGTCATTTGGACTGCTCATGAATGTATTACTCTGCCATTTTTAAAGTCATGCCCCTTTCCGTCCTTGACATTTCCGAGATACAGGGAATCGGGAAGTATTCGGACCTATTGACTTTTTCCACATTTCGTTGCGTCACAGCCTTATTCTAAAATTGATTAAGTAGTTTTTCCCCCCTCATCAATCTACAGACAATACCCCATAATGACAAAGCGAAAACAGGTCTTTAGAATTTTTTGCTAATTTATACAATATAAAAAAACTTAAATATCACATTTACATAAGTATTCAGAATTTTTACTCAGTACTTTGTTGATGCACCTTTGGCAGCGATTACAGCCTTGAGTCTTCTTGGGTATGATGCTACAAGCTTGGCACACCTGTATTTGGGGAGTTTCTCCCATTCTTCTCTGTAGATTGCTGAAGTTGGAGACTTTTATCTCCCTCACCAACTTCAAACATCTGCTATCTGAGCAGCTAACCGATCGCTGCAGCTGTACATAGTCTATCGGGAAATAGCCCACCCAATTTTACCTACCTCATCCCCATGCTGTTTATTTTTATTTACTTTTCTGCTCTTTTGCACACCAATATCTCTACCTGTACATGACCATCTGATCATTTATCACTCCAGTGTTAATCTGCAAAATTGTAATTATTCGCCTACCTCCTCATGCCTTTTGCACACAATGTATATAGACTCTTTTTTTCCTACTGTGTTATTGACTTGTTAATTGTTTACTCCATGTGTAACTCAGTGTTGTCTGTTCACACTGCTATGCTTTATCTTGGCCAGGTCGCAGTTGCAAATGAGAACTTGTTCTCAACTAGCCTACCTGGTTAAATAAAGGTGAAATAAAATAATAAAGATACTCTCAAGCTCTGTCAGGTTGGATGGGGGGGGGGTGGCGTTGCTGAGCTGCTATTGTCAGGTCTCTTCAGAGATATTAGATTGGGTTCACGTCCAGGCTCTGGCTGAGCCACTCAAGGACATTCAGAGACTTTTCCCGAAGCCACTCCTGCATTGTCTTAGCTGTGTGCTTAAGGTCGTTGTCCTGTTGGAAGGTGAACATTTTCCCCAATCTGAGGTCCTGATCGCTCTAGAGTAGATTTTCATCAAGGATCTCGCTGTATTTTGCTATGTTCATCTTTCCCTCCATCCTGACTAGTCTCCCAGTCCCTGCAGATGAAAAACATCCCCACAGCATGATGCTTCCACAACCAAGTGTTACTGTAGGGATGGTGCCACGTTTCCTCCAAGCATGATAATTGGCATTCGGGGCCAAAGAGTTCAATCTTAGTTTCATCAGACCAGAGAATCTTGTTTCTCATGGTCTGAGAGTCCTTTAGGTGCCTTTTGGAAAACTCTAAGCGGGCTGTCATGTGCCTTTTACTGAGGAGTGGCTTCCGTCTGGCCACTCTACCATAAAGGCCTGATTGGTGTAGTGCTGCAGAAATGGTTCTCCTTCTGGAAGGTTCTCCCGTCTACACAGAGGAACTCTGGAGCTCTGTCAGAGTGACCATCGGGTTCTTGGTCACCTCCCTTACCAAGGCCCTTCTGCCCCGATTGCTCAGTTTGGCCGGGCGGCCAGTTCTAGGAAGAGTCTTGGCTGTTCATAACTTCTTCCATTTAAGAATGATGGAGGCCACTGTGTTCTTGGGGACCTTCAATACTGCGGAAATGTATTCGTACCCTTCCCCAGATCTCTGCCTTGACACAATCCTGTCTTGGAGCTCTACGGACAATTCCTTCGACCTCTTGGCTTGGTTTTTGCTCTGACATGCACTGGCAACTGGGGGACCTTATATAGACAGGTGTGTGCCTTTCCATATCATGTCCAATTAGTTGGGACATAACATTTTTGCATCTGAGCTTCTAGAGTGTGTGGCTGTCCTTTATTATTTTTTTAAGTGTTCCACTCCGCTAGCCAGCACCTCGCCTAAATAGGTGTGCGTTTCTTTTGCCTCACATTTAGTTGGGTTTAACATAGGTGGTATCCAAAGTAATACAAACATCTCAAAGATGAGCAATGGAAACAGGATGCACCGGAGCTCAATTTCAAGTATCATAGTAGAGTCTGAATACTTAAGGTAATAATTAATGTAATTCTGTTTAGGTTTTTTTGCAAACATTTCCAAAAACCCCGTTTTCGATTTGTCATTATGTGGTATTGTGTGTAGATTGATGAGGATTTTGTATTTATTTGATGCATTTTAGTATAATGCTGTTACGTAACAAAATGTGGAAAAAGTGAAGGGGTCTGAATACTTTCCAAATGAACTGTAACACACGGTCGCTGTTAGAATCTTAAATTCACAAACAGAACTGGAGTTATAACTATTTTTAAATGGTATTCCCCCCGTTGCTCCTCCTTCTCCCGACCGTAGGGCTTGCTCCCTTCCTTCTCCTGACAGTAGGGCTTGCCCCTTCCTTCTCCTGACAGTAGGGCTTGCTCCCCTCCTTCTCCTGACAGTAGGGCTTGCTCCCTCCCTTCTCCTGACAGTAGGGCTTGCTCCCTTCCTTCTCCTGACAGTAAGACTTGCTCCCTTCCTTCTCCTGACAGTAGGGCCTGCTCCCCTCCTTCTCCTGACAGTAGGGCCTGCTCCCCTCCTTCTCCTGACAGTAGGGCTTGCTCCCCTCCTTCTCCTGACAGTAGGGCTTGCTCCCCTCCTTCTCCTGACAGTAGGGCTTGCTCCCCTCCTTCTCCTGACAGTAGGGCTTGCTCCCCTCCTTCTCCTGACAGTAGGGCTTGCTCCCCTCCTTCTCCCGACAGTAGGGCTTGCTCCCCTCCTTCTCCCGACAGTAGGGCTTGCTCCCTTCCTTCTCCTGACAGTAGGGCCTGCTCCCCTCCTTCTCCCGACTGTTGAAGGTGCTCTGCCCAGTTCCTAATCACACAGATAATTGTCTCAACTGAACCTAAACTATGCCCAAACTAATTTCACACATAAGAACAGAGTAAATAAATTAAGTGAAGTATGATTGGGGAGAATGGGTGATTTGATGAGCGAGGGGAAGTGTACACTGCAGTCAGACGTCTTGATTCCAAGATGGCGTAGCAGTCAGACGTCTTTTTCCTCGTCTTGTCGTGTCCCGTGTATTTATATTTTTATTTTTTTTTCGCATATATTTTTTATATATATATTATTTTTCTTAACCTCAACTTCAACATACTCTCCTGCAATCTGCCTCACCCAATGTGGTGTGGATCTGCTATTTTCTCTACTTTTGAACCGGAACCCCCAACAGAAGCTAGCCAGATAACTAGCTACTAGCTAGTAGTCAGCTAGTCACTGCTAGCGGTCATCAGCTAAACTTTAGCCCGGACAACTCTTGCCAGTCTGCACTGCTAGGAAACATTGTCACCACCGATAAATCCACGATAATTGAGAATTTCAATAAGCATTTCTCTAACGGCTGGCCATGCTTTCCACCTGGCTACCCCTACCCAGGTCAACAGACCTGCACCCCCCACAGCAATTTGCCCAAGCCCCCCCATTTCTCCTTCACCCAAATCCAAACAGCTGATGTTCTGAAAGAGCTGCAAAATCCTGACCCCTGCAAATCAGCCAGGCTAGACAATCTGGACCCTCTCTTTCTAAAATTATCTGCCGAAATTGTTGCAACCCCTATTACTAGCATGGACAACCTCTTTCATATCGTCTGAGTTCCCCAAAGATTGGAAAGCTGCTGCGGTCATCCCCCTCTTCAAAGGGGGAGATACTCTAGACCCAAACTGCTACAGACCTATATCTATCCTACCCTGCCTTTCTTCGAAAGCCAAGTTAACAAACAGATCACCGACCATTTAGATACCCACCATACCTTCTCCGCTATGCAATCTGGTTTCCGAGCTGGTCATGGGTGCACCTCAGCCACGCTCAAGGTCCTAAATGATATCATAACCGCCATCAATAAGAGACAATACTGTGCAGCTGTATTCATCGACCTGGCCAAGGTTTTCGACTGTTGTCCGGACCTCAGGCAGTCTCTATGGCAGTGCCACAGGTTTCAATCCTCGGGCCGACTCTTTTCTCTGTATACATCACTGTATACATCAATGATGTCGCTCTTGCTGCTGGTGATTCTCTGATCCACCTCTACGCAGACGACACAATTCTGTATTCTTCTGGCCCTTCTTTGGACACTGTGTTAACTAACCTCCAGATGAGCTTCAATGCCATACAACTCTCCTTCCGTGGCCTCCAACTGCTCTTAAACGCAAGTAAAACTAAATGCATGCTCTTCAACCGATCGCTGCCCACACCTACCCACCCATCCAGCATCACTACTCTGGACGGTTCTGACTTAGAATATGTGGACAACTACAAATACCTAGGTGTCTGGTTAGACTGTAAACTCTCCTTCCAGACTGACATTAAGCATCTCCAATCCAAAGTTAAATCTAGAATCGGCTGCCTATTTCGCAACAAAGCATCCTTCACTCATGCTGCCAAACATACCCTCATAAAACTAACTCTCCTACCGATCCTTGACTTCGGCGATGTCATTTACAAAATAGCCTCCAACACTCTACTCAGCAAACTGGATGCAGTCTATCACAGTGCCGTCCGTTTTGTCACCTAAGCTCCATATACTACCCACCACTACCACCTGCATGCTCTTGATGGTTGGCCCTCACTTCATATTCGTCACCAAATCCACTGGCTCCAGGTCATCAATAAGTATTTTCTAGGTAAAGCCCCGCCTTATTTCAGCTCACTGGTCACCATAGCAGCACCCACTCGTAGCACGCGCTCCAGCAGGTATATTTTACTGGTCACCCCCAAAGCCAATTCCTCGTTTGGCCGCCTTTCCTTCCAGTTCTCTGCTGCCAATGACTGGAACGAACTGCAAAAATCACTGAAGTTGGAGACTCAAAACTCCCTCGCTAACTTTAAGCACCAGCAGTTAGAGCAGCTCACAGATCACTGCACCTGTACATAGCCCATCTGTAAATAGCCCATCCAACTACCTCATCCTTTTATTTATTTTGCTCCTTTGCACCCTAGTATCTCTACTTGCACGCTCATCTTCTGCACATCTATCACTTCAGGGTGTAATTGCTATATTGTCATTTTTTCACCACTATGGCCTATTTATTGCCTTACCTCCCTTATCCTCCCTCATTTGGACACACTGTATATAGACTTTTTATATTTTATTATTGACTGTGTGTTTGTTAATTCCATGTGTAACTCTGTGTTGTTGTTTGTGTTGCACTGCTTTGCTTTATCTTGGCCAGGTCGCAGTTGTAAATGAGAACTTGTTCTCAACTGGCCTACCTGGTTAAATAAATAAATCAAACATTTAAAAAATAATGTAATCACCAATTGTGAATGAAGAACAGGGTGGGCCATTCTATTGTATGGATCTATTCTAATTATAATCTCAAGGTGGTATGTATCCTATATCAGTCCACGGAATCCAAGCAGTCTTATCAGTCTACTCTGTCCTACTTAGAGTACACAGTGTGCGTAATTTACAATGGCAAGAAGACCAAGACGAATGGATCTACTTGCTGCATTAGCGTTGCTACAAAACAAGCCTGGCCGATTATCAGCACAAAATGTCCTCACTGAGAGAGAAGGCCCTACATCGGAAGTAAAAACAACATCTGCAACGTAAACCATGTCAGCACAAGCTGACAATAATTGACAATAATTTACATCTGTTGCTTCTGTCCTGATGTTCACTATTTATCAAGCACACTTTGCGCTTATAATGATGTTTAGTTTACTGATGTTTTCATCATTTCACCGTGTGTCTTGGTGAGTGGGGTATTTAAAAGAAAATGTTTTTGTCATTATAGACAGAAGCTGTTACCGCTTTGTAACACATGCTTTCTATGTCATGGTTGTAACAAAGGCACGCCCCTCTCCAGCGCTCGAGTTCGTTGGTTATTATTATTAGGCTGATTTATCTTTATTCACACCTGTCACCATCGTTACGCGCATCAGCGCCTAATCAGACTCAATCACCTGCTTGATTACCTTCCCTATAACTGTCACTCTTGCACACTGCTCGTGTTTCTTGTTTTGTCCATGTTCGTTTTATTTATTAAATTATTCACTCCCCGACTCCCAGCGTACACTTTCCAGCACTCCATAAATAAATTCTGTTGGACACTTGAATAATGATGTTGTTTGTTTTTACATATTTTTTACAGCCTACAGTAACATAAAAAAATTAAAATGCTGTTATTAAAAGTACCTATGCGCAAGGTGTGTGTGTGTGTGTGTGTGTGTGTGTGTGTGTGTGTGTGTGTGTGTGTGTGTGTGTGTGTGTGTGTGTGTGTGTGTGTGTGTGTGTGTGTGTGTGTGTGTGTGTGTGTGTGTGTGTGTGTGTGTAGCTTATATTTGGAATTTGCAGTGTGTGTGTGTGTGTTAGGCCCAATGCAGCAGTTTTTATCTTAATATAATTTCGGGGTAACAGTTATTTACCTTACTGTAACGGTTTTCTAGGTGTGAAGGAGAGTCGGATCAAACCGCAGCGTGTAGATTGTGATCCATGTTTAATAAACAACGTAAACACGAATAAACACAAACACTACAAAAACAATTAACGAAAACCGAAACAGCCTATACTTGTCAACTAACACAGGAACAAAGACACTAAGGACAATCACCCACGACAAACTCAAAGAATATGGCTGCCTAAATATGGTTCCCAATCAGAGACAACGATAAACACCTGCCTCTGATTGAGAACCACTCCAGACAGCCATAGACTTTGCTAGATCACCCCACTAGCTACAATCCCAATACATACACACCAAAACCCCAAGACAAAACACACCACAATACAAAAAAACCATGCCACACCCTGGCCTGACCCAATAAATGAAGATAAACACAAAATACTTTGACCAGGGCGTGACACTTACCTTTAAATTAAAATGGTCAAAAAGAATCAGAAATGGCTTCTTAGCAAAGAGCACATTTTCAAGCAGGAATTGTACAATTTTTGTGTACCTATGATAAAATTACAGACCTCTACATGCTTTGTAAGTAGGAAAACCTGCAAAATAGGCAGTGTATGAAATACTTGTTCTCCCCACTGTACATATGTAGGATGTTAATTTGACCAGTTTCTCACAGCAGGAAAATAATCCTGCAGTAACAGGAAATGTGAATTATTGTCTGGATTCTAATTAATTGACATTTATATAGGGGTTGCAACATTTTTAGTTGAGGCAAATCAAGTCTGACATTTTTTTTACCTTGAATACACTACAAGTTTGCAGGAAATTTCCTGCAACAACAGGGTGATCAAATTAAGATCATATATCTGTACACAAGCCTACAGTATGTTAACTGCCGATGGCAGCCCTACCAGACAAATAGCAAAACAGCCTTGTTTGTACTCCTGATGGAATATTTTGAGAGGAATGGACACTGTTTTATTGTGGATCCAAATAAAGCAGGCTATGTGAGACTATTTTGTGTGTTGCAACAGGGTGTAGATTTCTGATGGTTGTGTGAATGTACATGTTTTTTCTTCATATAGGGGTCTAACAGTGTGATTTGTTTGTGTGTGTGCAGACAGCAGTGAGGCACGCTGCAGGGAGCTACACAGTAAGTGTGAGGAGCTTGAGGCTCAGCTGAAAGTGAAGGAGGAGGAGAACACTGAGCTGCTGAGGGACCTGGAGCAGAAGAATGCCATGATCTCTGTCCTAGAGAACACCATCAAGGAAAGGGAGAAGAAGTACCTGGAGGAGCTGAAGATGAAGAGCCACAAGCTGGCTGTCCTGTCTGGAGAGCTGGAGCAGAGAGCCAGCACCATTGCCTACCTCACCTCTCAGCTCCACGCCACCAAGAAAAAGCTCCTGGCAGGCAGCTCCTCTGAGGCCAGCCCCAACGTCAGCCCTGTGAGCTCCTACAAGCCCACCCCTCCCAAAGCCAAGGACCGTCAGTCTGGCCCTGAGACCCCTCTACGCCGCATGAAGAAGAGCCTATCTCAGCCGCTGCACTCTGAGTTAACCGAGCTGTACCGGCTGGGTTCTGACGGGAGGAGGATGGTCCTACGGGAGGCGGTGGACGCCATGCCCGACCCCACCCCATTTCTGCAGGCAGCTCGAGACACGCCTGATCTACAGATGGTACGAGACCGGCCTGCCGTCATCCCCCCCATCGCCTGTGATCGCTCATCCAGCCCCCGCCACAGCCTGGCACGGGACCGTCAGCACCGGGCACACGTGGGCGTGGCACACCGCATCCACCACAGCACCCCTCCACTAGCGCCGTCTCAGCCAGAGGTGGAGATGCTGGCTGTGGACCAGGTCAATGGGGACAAGGTGGTGAGGAAGCGATCCGGGGCGGACAGAACAGTTTAACACACGACAAGAGCGAGAAGGAGCATCACCTACTCTATAATCAGCTGCTTTTTATGCAATTCTGCAACGAGCAAAAGAAAGTCAAATGGGATACAGACAAAAAAATAAAAATGTAACTTTCTTCACTTTAAAAAAAAAACTTTTTAATATGTAGACACGGACTACTGTAAGCATGCCAAATGTTTTGTTTTGAAACCCATGTGACATAAACATCCTGTCCTTTTTGCATGGTCTTTCATCTCACTCCATCTTACATCGTGCACATAAACTTCTCCGCCAAACATCTGCATTATCGCCTGCTTACCTGGTGAATCCAATACACATCGTCATAGTTAATACTACAGTTAAGTTATCCATACTTCATCTGGTCAGCAATACTGTCCAGACAGATAAACAAGCTATATGAAGTCTGCAGCTACGTACGTACATGTTATAGAAGTTAACTTATTAAACTAATACTCCCTGAATGTTTTTCATCTTGTGATGTTAATACATTCACAGAAACAAATCACACAAATGAATTGGTAATTGTCTAGTTATCACACAAATGAATTGGTTACTTGTCATGGGCATTTCTAAGACATACGCTACACAGGACTGTCTGACCTATGTGTCTGTGATATCTGTAAATCCATCACATATTTTTATTTATTGTTTGTTTTACTTTCAATATAGAAAAAAATACATCTCAAGTATCGAAAAGTGGCATAATCACTTATTGTCATGCTTCTCACATCACACTTACTCGTCCTTGAATACTATGTATATGACAATATAATAAAGCAGTCTTTTTTTGTTACTAACGTGGTGTGTGTTGGGAAGAATCTAACCTCTGTCATAGGCTTTCACCATGTCAGCGAAGCCTGGAAGCAGAACTTTGGAAGAATCTGAAGCGGAAACTGCTTGAGGTTTCAGGCTGCCAGTGGACATAGGGTGAGAAATAGGTCATTAATAGCTGTGTTTTTTGCAACTATTGAAACACTGAGTGTGGACAAAAGAATACCAAAATTTTCACACTGTCATGCTGTTATTAATATAGCACAAGTAATCTAAAGTAGGTATTTGATAATTCATTTAGATTTGGTCTATTATTGGTAGTAATGTGTGGGATACATCTTTCTGTGTCTAAATGAAAACAACTAGTTTCCACAAACACTCATCAGGTTTGCCATAGACATGGGCAGCCCTGCTTACTACTTTACATCTGTGTCACACTCTGCCCATGAGATTGGTTTTCCAAGAGACAGGTTCAGATCCGGTTCAGATCCCACCTGTGTGTAGTTGACATGAGACAGGGTCACGGTCTCATGATGAGGTAGCCCTTCATGCGACTTCAAAATCAGTGTCTCCCTCCGCCCAAAAGGGAATTACCTATTGGGCTAACTGTTAAGACATTGGTTTCTTCTGTGGAAAATCCGGTTTCAGATCCCGGCTGTGAATGGCATCCAACGGTGGGGTCTTCTTTCGTGGGAGAGGAGGTCAAAGGGGGGTGAATGTAGCGGACATTAGTTGCACTCAAAGTCTCGTGATGTAGCCCTGCCTGTTACTTCTAAATCACTGTCGCCCAAAAGGGAACCAAGACGTTGGATTCTTGGGTGGGAGATTGCGCCCGTGAGTCATAGATTTGCACTCTGTTACCACTCATTCGAATTCCCTCTTTCCAGAAGTCTGCTCTAAAGCCAGCAGAGGTCGTCTTTTCACAGACAATCAATGGTGAGCCAAATAAGGCGGATAGATGTGTGAAACAGACAAGCACAGCATGAGTGACGTCTGGAGGCAGGATATGTAATAAACAAGTGATCACACTGTACTGTACAAATTCAATCCCTAGGTTATTTATGAAGAAGAGGACTGGCCCAACTAGTCTATATAGTGCATATTCTACGTATTGTTTTAGGCAGAAAAGGGCTCCATGTTGTATCAGAGAAGGTTGGAAGATGTGGAGAAAGACAGTTTATGGGGATGGAAGAACTTGTGGGCCGTTTTTGACTCTTAATTTACAATACTTGATGAGTGAAATAAATGCAATTTGCTTAGGACCAATCAAATTTAATTACTCGTGGAAGTGTTTACCTCTAGCCTACATTTCCATATCTAGACACAAGATGTCACTATACTATCAGTACAGACTGGCAAAACCAAACATGTACTTTAAAATACCAAATGAAGCATAGGATAGAGAACAAAGGCCTAGAGATTGAGGAGATACAGCCAGATAAGGGCTTGAACCATAGGGTTACAGAGCAAGTACACTACCTCCTGACATTTAGGCCTACAGATCCAGACCTCTTGGCAGAGACAGTAGCAATTTACATGATTCGGGACAGAGAGAGATGGAGAGAGAGCGCACGCAGTTAGAGGTGCAAACATGGGAAACCAGAGATAATCCCACCGCTGCCATCAACGTGGCGAACATATCAAGTTCGCTATGATAAAGTCAAGTTCTTAACAAAAGTCATGTGTAGAAAAATCCTCTGCCGCGAAAGTGGTGCTTTCTGTTAGGTTTATCTCTATAGCGTACTATTTTATCTTAAAGTTGTGGAGCAACAGTCCAGTGCTGTGATGCACACACCGCAGGCTTTTCTCCCGGACTCAGCTTGGGTCTACCGAATGTAGGCGAAGGAAATTCAATGGAAGCGTTCAGATCAAAGCGTTGAAAATGACCGATTTCATGCAAATATTTGTTTATTTATTTGATGAGAAAAAATATAGTTGATTTCGTTCATTTACATGGGCAATATTTTGCTGTTTTTAGAACAGACTGTTCACCGTCGTCTCATTTTCACTTCAGCGATACAACATCTCCCTGTCATTTTTCCACAACGCAACGCGATTACGCGCGCAGCCAAGGTAATAGTAGAGATTTTCTTGGTCAGCATCACAGGTGCTCGTGGACCGTTGTGCGTAATTTTCGACCACTTTTGCATGTTCAGTTTATGAGCGAATTAATTGAATATATCTAAGGGGGAAACCACCAGACCAGTCCTATATCAATAATGGCTCCGCACCTCAAACGTTCGGGTGATTGTAATTGGGGCATGCGTTTTATTGTTTATCCATAGCAGGCTGTTGGAGTTCGGATAAACTGAGATGCATAGAACGGAAAAATGCAAATAATTGGAAATAACACCCGGCACTGCTTGATTATAAGGCAATTCATCATCTGAAATATATTTTTATTTGTAATTTATGGGAGGACATATCACAGGTTTGAATAACGCTACTGTCCTGAAGAATCGAATACCGTTTTTGTAAGTATTCCTGCGTTATACTAAATCACAACCTATGATTTGATTTGCGCCTGTTTATTTTTGCTTGAATTTGCAATAGGCAACATTCGCCTCGATCACAACCTACAGGTCTGTCTGCCGACCAAAATAGGCAATCATTGCAAACTCGACGGGATTAGAACAAAACCTCGATTATTATTACAATGGTTTATCGAGTCCAGCCAAAATTGTGCTTGGACGTAGCTATACTTATATATATATATATATATATTTTTTTTTATGTATAATTAAGATCTCGGTAGCCTAGTATGTGTTGGATTAAGCTATAATTATATTCAGCACATAAACACTTAAGAGCTGAATGAGAATGCGAACCCTATATCGAAAAAAAGAGACCTCGATAATATTGTAGAATACCGTTGAGGAATATCGTGCACATGATTGTAAATAATTAATAAATAAGATGTTGTAAATAAATTCCAAAATGAAAAGATAAAGACTCAAATCATCCTTATATTGCTGTTGATATGCTAACATATACATTGTGTCATTATACTACCTAGAAATAACTATGCAAAGTATAGGATCCTGGAGCAGCATGCTTATTATGGAGTAATAACACTGAAGTATTAATGGTATCCTTTGAATGTATTTAAATCATCATGTTTTTGTTGCCATTTTTCCTTTTAGTTAAGTCAGCTCAGGACAAATCCTACCAATGTGCATTTTCTATCTGTTTTTTTATGTCACATTCTTTCCTGTCTCCTGTCTGATTTAGAGTGTATATCCCATGTTCATCTGCTTGGGTTTTCTGAGACTGCTCCGGTTGTATACTTCTGCAAAGCTCATCAACAGCATCATCTGCCACTTCAAACACATCAAGCCATAAGAGGAGGGAGCTGAACTGCTTTTGGCATTTCAAAAAGAGGCTGGTTAAAGAAACTGCAGTGGAAAAGTACCTTCAGGATGACAGTGAGTTTCTTCTAAGTGAACTAGATGACTCCACTGGACCTGTGCCCTGGAAACATCACCATTTGACCGAGGACTATCAGAGTGACTGCTGACATCAAAGTTTTAATTGTTGTTTGAAAAAAGAAGAACAAATGCTTGGGCATCTCTGGTGGCCTGCTGGGTAGCAGTGGTCTTCTTGTACCGTAGTAGCAGCAGCTGAACCACGGTTGCCATAGTGGAACAATGGCACGGCCAGGCTCTGGGGTGCTGGTGGGGGTCAACGGGCTGGGGTACCCTCCTCAGAACCTGGCCCGGGTGGTGGTGTGGGAGTGGCTGAACGAACATGGGCGCTGGCGGCCCTACAGCGCGGCAACGTGCCACCACATAGAGAACGTACTGAAGGGGGACGTGCGGGGGACTGTGGTCCTTGGACAGGTGGATGCCCAGCTGGCCTCTTACATCATTGACCTGCAGTCCATGCACCAGTTTAGACAGGACACAGGTAAGAACCAGTCAAAACATCTGTGTCGTTCATTATCATGTGATGCATGTGGGGTCACACACACTTATGTAACTGTATTTCCCCATTATGAACTTCAATTGTAGACGAGATGAACAATGTAAAAGGTGCAGTTCATGCCACAGCATGCTGTACGTATTATTCAGATGTTCATTCTTAGCCAATAGACCCCTCCATTATGGTGTACATTTTCTCTGCAACCTAGCTCAACAAGTTCATATGGAAACCACCCTTGAAGGATGTGCATCTATTTCTGTATTTGCCATACAACCATTTGCGATATTAGCATCTTGGTAGGGGAAACTCCCCCCAATTTTTTGTAGATGCATGCCAGCAAAGCCACAACACAACACTAAACAATACATTAACTGCACTATAGCAAGGCCAAGCGGTGCCCACAAACTGTTAGTGCCTACATAAAGCTGTCCCAACAGCAGAGCTTTCTTTCCAGCACCATGGAGTGAATCCTTACCACTGCTACATCTGGCTATCAGCGGAGCCTTGTCTGGCAGTGAAACAGTTCATTCAGCCTTGTTTACAGCCTTTAAAAAAAACATAGCTGATATGGCTGACCATATATCTCCCTGGCATATTACATCATTTCTGCAGCAGCATATAAGACATTATGGGACTCACCTTGTTGTCCTTCGTTGGAACATTTTGTCATCAGAGATACATATTGTGGGGCTCAAAAACATTATGGGTTGCCACTGCGTACAACAAATTGAATTGAACTCCTTGGGGAAGTCAGGCGAGAGATCCAAATGTACTGGGACCTATCTGAACCACAGGTTGAGATGGGTATTGTTGCTACAACAGAAGATGAAGCACTCCGAGGACCATTAATGCTCATCAGATGAAAAACAAGTTTAACAACCACGTTAATCATTACCTCATCTTCTACGCTTTAATGTCATGACCTTGCCAAAGGTCACCGTGAATGAGGCAGCCAAGCATTTCAAGTGATCGACTGCTGTAATCCTCACTCAATCCAGCGCCATAAAACAGAAAAATGATATTTTCTTTCAGAAAATAACAATGTGAAAGATAATTAGTTTTCACGTTCGGTTTTGATGTTTTATTTTCATGCTTCATCTTCTTGCCTCTTACCAGTACTCACAGTGCTGCCACTCTCAGGTACAAACCTACCAATCATTCATGATTGGAAAAGAAGCATTGACTCCATCTAGTAAATAGAGATACTCTTAGAAATACAGGATAGAGATATCCTATAGATCAGTGATCATCAACTAGTTTCAGCCGCAGGACGATTTCTTTTCTTGAGTGGATGGCCGGGGGGCCAGAACATAATTACAAATCATTTGTAGACTGCAAATTGACCGCAAGAAACCCAAACAGATATAACATTTGACTAAAACATAATCCTTTCAAACCTTGCTTTCATTCGTATACGATCACATATACTGAGTGTACAAAACATTATGAACACCTACACTTTCCATGACATATACTGACCAAGTGAATCCCTTATTGATGTCACTTGTTAAATCCACTCCAACCAGTGTAGATGAAGGGGAGGAGACAGGTTAAATAAGGATTTTTAAGCCTTGAGACATGGAGTGTGTATGTGCCATTCAAATGATGAATGTGCAAGAAAAAATGTAAGTGCCTTTGAACGGGGTGTGGTAGAACTGTGTCAAGAACTGCAACGCCGCTGGGTTTTTCATGCACAACAGTTTCCCATGTGTATCAAGAATGGTCCACCACCCAAAGGACATCCAGCCAACTTGGCACAGCTGTGGGGAGCATTGGAGTCAATATAGGCAAGCATCCTTGTGGAACACTTTCGACACCTTGTAGAGTCAATGCCCCAACGAATTGAGACTGTTCTATATTATTATTTGGCTCAGAAAACTTGGGGCCAAAGGTCACAATCCCAGCAAGAATAAACAGAAACATACTAGGCTTCTGATCCCCCTATAGGTTGTTTGGTCATTGAACTCACAAATGTATCCCACTAAGGTGTTAATTTGCCTGCCTGTGTTGCTTTTGTTTCTTGGACCCGTTTGCTTCTCAGATGTGAGAGTGTTTTTGCCTAAGATTATCAAAGCGTTCCTAACTGAGTTTTAGATGTCAATGCTGCCACAGTGTGTTGTGGGAGAGGATGCACGCATGTGGAGGAGGTCTCAGAAAGCTGTTCTGTCTCAGCTATAGAGAATCCTTTGACACCTCAATTAGCCCAGCAGGCTCATTCACCTGAACAATGAATGTATCATAGTGATTCATTAATTGATGAACCTTCTATGTCCCAATGGCCAGACCTCTATATTAACAGGGCATTGAACATGACACTGTGTCAGAGAGAGTGCTGGAGAGAAAGGGGAGGATATCTCATTGAGTTTTACTAGCTGGTGCATCTCTTTTTTCATAGAATATCAACTCACTCAGCATGAGCAAAACGTTCTTGCTATCCTATAAGCTGTGTAGCTTATGAGGATTGGCACAACAGAACAAATGGTACTTTGAAATTAAATGAATTGTTCAGTTGGATGCAAAGTCATTGGTCTTCTATTGATAGTCACGGTGAAATCATGTTGGCTGGTGTGAATGTGACGAGGCAGTATCTTACTTAGCAGTGCTGCCTGTCACACTTGCCTAAAAGCCTAGGAAAGTGCTGTGGGTGATTTCTGCTGTCCTTGTCGTCGTGTCCTTTGATAGAATAGAGCTGCACATGTGTCTGAGACTGGGTGTCTGAGAGAGAGAGAGCTAGCCAACCGTTTGTCAGCCATTACCATGGTGCTGGGCCTGTGCCTGACGTTTATCGCTCCTCATTGTGCTGTTCTCCGTGTTACCTTCCCCCTCAGCTGGGATAAAACTGTCACAACAGGTTCTGACGGACAGCATCCTGGACACCCACCCCTGGCCCCTCTCCTCCACCTTCTAAAAACTGTGATAGGCTCCTGCAGCTGTGGCTGTCTTCATATAGGGCCCTGGTGAGAGGCTATGTGATATTGATCCATTTAAATGAACGCTGGAATGGGAAACCGTGGCCTCGGCTCTGTTTGTTATGGCTTTCAATACATTTGTTCACAGTGGATGTTTGCTGTGTGAAGGACAAGCGCAAATCCACAATCAACTAGCCTGCTGCAGGGCCTCAGATTGTTCCTCTGGTGGAAGACCATGGTTAATATACCAGTGGTGCTGCTGTCTACTGCAGCTGTGGATGGAGCTAGAGGCTGAAAACAGCAGTGTCGGGGTCGGACTACTGCATTCGGGGCCCCGTGGCACCGACTTAAAATGATGCCGTTTTAAAGCAAATTTCTCAACCAGCTTAATGAGGTAGTCACCTGGAATGCATTTCAATTAACAGGTGTGCCTTGTTAAAAGTACATTTGTGGAATTTATTTCCTTCTTAATGTGTTTGAGCCAATCAGTTGTGTTGTGACAAGGTAGGGGGGTACAGAAGATAGCCCTATTTGGTAAAAGACCAAGTCCATATTATGTCAAGAACTGCTCAAAAAGCAAAGAGAGATGACAGTCCATCATTACTTTAAGACATGAAAGTCAGTCAATATGGAACCAGTTTCTTCAATTGTAGTCGCAAAAAACATCAAACGCTATGATGAAACTGGCTCTCATGAGGAACGCCACAGGAATGGAAGACCCAGAATTACCTCTGCTGCAGAGGATAAGTTCATTAGAGTTACCAGGCTCAGAAATTGCAGCCCAAATAAATGCTTCACAGATTTCAAGTAACAGACACATCTCAACATCAACTGTTCAGAAGAGACTGTGTGAATCAGGCCTTCATGGTTGAATTGCTACAAAGAAACCACTACTAAAGGACAGAAATAATAAGAAGAAACTTGCTTGGGCCAATAAACACAAGCAATGGACATTAGACGGGTGGAAATTGTCCATTGGTCTGGAGTCCAAATTTGAGATTTTTGGTTCCAACTGCCATGTCTTTGTGAGACCCGGTGTGGGTGAATGGATGATCTCTGCATTTGTATTTCTCACCGTAAAGCATGAAAGAGGAGGTGTTATGGTGTGGGGATGCTTTGCTGGTGACCCTGTCTGTGATTTATTTAGAATTCAAGGCACACTTAACCAGCATGCCTACCACAGCATTCTGCAGCGATATGCCATCCCTCCTGGACTTAGTGGGACTCTCATTTGTTTTTCAACAGTACAATGACCCAACACACCTCCAGGCTCTGTAAGGCCTATTTTACCAAGAAGGAGAGTGATGGAGTGCTGCATCAGATGACCTGGCCTCCACAATCACCCAACCCGATGGTTTGGGATGAGTTGGACCGCAAGGTGAAGGAAAAGCAGCCAACAAGTGGTCAGCATATGACTGTTGAAAAAGTATTCCAGGTGAAGCTGGTTGAGAGAATGCCAAGAGTGTGCAAAGCTGTCATCAAAGCAAAGGGTGGCAACTTTGAAGAATCTCAAATATAAAGTATATATATACTGCTTCTTAACACAGCGCCATCCAACCCGGAAGCCAGCCGCACCAATGTGTCAGAGGAAACACTGTGCACCTGGCAACCTTGGTTAGCGCGAGTTACCGGTTACCGGCCCGCCACAGGAGTCGCTGGTGCACGATGAGACAAGGATTTCCCTACCGGCCAAACCGGACAACGCTAGGCCAATTGTGCGTCGCCCCACGGACCTCCCGGTCGCGGCCGGTTACAACAGAGCCTGGGCGCGAACCTAGAGTCTCTGGTGGCACAACTAGCACTGCAGTACAGCGCCCTTAACCACTGCGCCACCCGGGAGGCGGAAAGACAATCATTAACCAAGTTGTCCTTACCATGGACATGTCTGTTTTCAAAGGGCAAATCTTGCGATGTGAGACTCCAGTGAAGGAGTCGGCTGTTCGTGAAGCTCTAGGGGTAGAGGCCATTACATAAAACTGGAAGTACTGAAGAGCCAGTACCAAAGCGAGTGTCTCCTTGATATTTGAGTCGTGTTTTTGATATGTCTCAAGGAAGAGTACGTGCCTCGGGGGCCCCGGGGCACGTGCTCTGCGTGCCCGTTTGGTAATCCGGCCCTGAGCAGCGTTGTGTTACGCTTGTGTGTCCATGGTGTCCTAGCAGGAGTGTGAGTGATGGAGTGCTCTGTCAGTTGGATGGTGTGTGTCCTCTCTACACACTCTCCGGGATCTGGATAGTCTCCTGTGGCTTTGGGCAAAACCGTTCCTCCTATGGGTGGGATCCAGACCATAGACCTACACGCACCAAGCCCATACTACCAGAATGAGAGAGCAGCAGCTCTATTTGAACTCCTCTCCCTGTAATCAGTGGAGGATGACGGCAGCAGCAGCCACCACAGCCTGTGCAGCAGGGCCCTTCTATCAGCCTGCCCAGCACATCTGCGTGCTGTTGTCATTCTAAACACAGGGTTTACACAGTGCTCAGCTCAGCACTGGCTTGTGAAGAGAAGGTACCAGTCTATGGTGAAGTGTAAAAAAAAATGGATTGCGTGCGCACAGGCTTACAGGGCTGCCTAATTTGTGGAAGTATCTCTGGCTGGAGGCTGGGAATGGGTTGGCTCACATCCAAAGTGGATCGATCCATTCCCCTCCCCAGAGGGGTGTTTGAAGCTCTAAACACTGCTCTGGACTGATCCTCTTTCACTCCACCCACTCCCATAGCACAACACATGGGCTTATCAGCCATCTCTATTGGACCCCAACACTCTCCCTGCCACTGGCCAGTGATAGGGTTCAATGCTGCCTCACCACTGTTTACCTCTCATTCTCCTGATGATGGAAAGCCAATGTAATAAACACTTATGCACCACACGCAGGCATGTAACACTACATGACTTTTACATATGCAGATCATGACATTAGGCACACACAAACTGTTGTTTGTAATTTCATTCCATGAGATGTAACCTTTACATGGAATTCAAACTCAACAGCAGCAGAATTCAAACTCCACAGCAGCTTATGACTAATCAAAATGTAGAACTTGACTACGTCATGTTATGCTATGACTTTAAAGACATTGTATCATTCTTATATACAGTCGTGGCCAAAAGTTTTGAGAAAGACACAAATATTAATTTCCACAAAGTTTGCTGCTTCAGTGTCTTTAGATATTTTTGTCAGTTGTTACTATGGAATACTGAAGTATAATTACAAGCATTGCATAAGTGTCAAAGGCTTTTATTGACAATTACATGAAGTTCATGCAAAGAGTCAATATTTGCAGTGTTGACCCTTCTTTTTCAAGACCTCTGCAATCCGCCCTGGCATGCTGTCAATTAACTTCTGGGCCACATCCTGACTGATGGCAGCCCATTCCCTACATAATTCTTCAATGCTTGGAGTTTGTCAGAATTTGTGGGGTTTTGTTTGTCCACCCGCCTCTTGAGGATTGACCACAAGTTCTCAATGGGATTAAGGTCTGGGCAGTTTCCTGGCCATGGACCCAAAATATTGATGTTTTGTTCCCTGAGCCACTTAGTTATCACTTTTGCCTTATGGCAAAGTGCACAATCATGCTGGAAAAGGCATTGTTCATCACCAAACTGTTCCTGGATGGTTGGGAGAAGTTGCTCTTGGAGGATGTGTTGGTACCATTCTTTATTCATGGCTGTGTTCTTAGGCAAAATTGTGAGCGAGCCCATTCCCTTGGCTGAGAAGCAACCCCACACGTGAATGGTCTCAGGATGCTTTACTGCTGGCATGACACAGTGTAACGGCGTTCGTTTGTTGAAGGAGAGTCGGACCAAAATGCAGCATGGTGGGCACTCATGTTCTTTAATGACGAATAGCGAATACATGAAACAACTATACAAATACAAAACAACAAACGGAACGTGAAAACCTATACAGCCTGTCTGGTGACCAACTACACAGAGACAGGAACAATCACCCACAAAATACACAGTGAAACCCCGGCTACCTAAATATGGTTCCCAATCAGATACAACGAGAATCACCTGACTCTGATTGAGAACCGCCTCAGGCAGCCAAGCCTATGCTAGACACACCCCTAATCAACCACAATCCCAATGCCTACAAAAAAACAATACGACAACACAATAAACCCATGTCACACCCTGGCCTGAACAAATAATTAAAGAAAACACAAAATACTAAGACCAAGGCGTGACACACAGGACTGATGGTAGCGCTCACCTTGTCTTCTCCGGACAAGCTTTTTTCCGGATGTCCCAAACAATCGGAAAGGGGTTCATCAGAGAAAATGACTTTACCCCAGTCCTCAGCAGTCCAATCCCTGTACCTTTTGCAGAATCAGTCTGTCCCTGATGTTTTTTCTGGAGATAATTGGCTTTTCTGCTGCCCTTGACACCAGGCCATCCTCCAAAAGTCTTCACCTCACTGTGCATGCAGATGCACTCACACCTGCCTGCTGCCATTCCTGAGCAAGCTCTGTTCTGGTGGTGCCCCGATCCCTCAGCTGAATTAACTTTATGAATGCACCAATTTGTAAGTGGCTCTGGATAAGAGCGTCTGCTAAATGACTTAAATGTAAATGTAATGTAAATGAGACGGTCCTGGCGCTTGCTGGACTTTCTTGGGCATCCTGAAGCCTTCTTCACAACAATTGAACCACTCTCCTTGAAGTTCTTGATGATCCGATAAATGGTTGATTTAGATGCAATCTTACTGGCAGTAATATCTGTAGCTCAGTTGGTAGAGCATGGCGCTTGTAACGCCAGGGTAGTGGGTTCGATCCCCGGGACCACCCATACGTAGAATGTATGCACACATGACTGTAAGTCGCTTTGGATAAAAGCGTCTGCTAAATGGCATATATTATTATTATTATTATTATATTAATATCCTTGCCTGTGAAGCCCTTTTTGTGCAAAGCAATGATGACGACACATGTTTCCTTGCAGATAACCATTATTGACAGAGGAAAAACAATGATTCCAAGCACCACCCTCCTTTTGAAGCTTCCAGTCGGTTATTCAAACTCAATCAGCATGACAGAGTGATCTCCAGCCTTGTCCTCGTCAACACTCACACCTGTGTTAACAAGAGAATCACTGACATGATATCATCTGGTCCTTTTGTGGCAGGGCTGAAATGCAGTGGAAATGTTTTTGGGGGATTCAGTTAATTTGCATGGCAAAGAGGGACTTTGAAATGAATTGCAATCACTCTTCATAACATTCTGGAGTATATGCAAATTGCCATCATACAAACTTAGGCAGCAGACTTTGTGAAAATTAATATTTGTGTCATTCTCAACTTTTGGACACGACTGTGTATATATACAGTTGAATTCGGAAGTTTACATACACCTTAGACAAATACATTTAAACTCATTTTTTCTCAATTCCTGACATTTAATCCTAGTAAAAATTCCTTGTCTTAGGTCAGTTAGGATCACCACATTATTTTAAGAATGTGAAATGTCAGAATAATAGTAGAGCGAATGATTTACTTCAGCTTTTATTTCTTTCATCACATTCCCAGTGGGTCAGAAGTTTACATACACTCAATTAGTATTTGATAGTATTGCCTTTAAATTGTTTAACTTGGGTCAAACATTTCAGGTAGCCTTCCACATGCTTCCCACAATAAATTGGGTGAACTTTGGCCCATTCCTCCTGACAGAGCTGGTGTAACTGAGTCAGCTTTGTAGGCCTCCTTCCTCGCACATGCCTTTTCAGTCCTGCCCACAAATATTCTATAGGATTGAGGTCAGGGCTTTGTGATGGCCACTCCAATACCTTGACTTTGTTGTCCTTAAGCCATTTGCCACAACTTTGGAAGTATGTTTGGGGTCATTGTCAATTTGGAAGATCCATTTGCGACCAAGCTTTATCTTCCTGACTGATGTCTTGAGATGTTGCTTAAATATATCCACATAATTTACCTCCCTCATGATGCAATCTATTTTGTGAAGTGCACCAGTCCCCCCTGCAGCAAAGCATCCCCACAACATGATGATGCCACCCCTGTGCATCACGGTTGGGATGGTATTTTTCGGCTGGCGACCCCCTTTTTCATCCAAACATAACGATGGTCATTATGTCTAAACAGTTCTATTTTTGTTTCATCAGACCAGAGAACATTTCTACAAATGTCCCCATGTGCAGTTGCAAACCGTAGTATAGCTTTTTTATGGCATGTTTTGAAGCAGTGGTTTCTTCCTTGCTGAGCGGCCTTTCAGGTTATGTCGATATAAGAATTGTTTTTACTGTGGATATAGATACTTTTGTACCTGTTTCCTCCAGCATCTTCACAGGGTTCTTTACTGTTGTTCTGGGATTGATTTGCACTTTTTGCACCAAAGTACGTTCATTTCTAGGAGACAGAACGCATCTCCTTCCTGAGCGGTATGACAGTTGTGTGGTCCCATGGTGTTTATACTTGCGTACTATTGTTTGTACAAATAAACGTGGTACCTTCAGGCATTTGGAAATTGCTACCAAGGATGAATCAGACTTGTGGAGGTCTACAATTGTTTTCTGAGGTCTTGACTGATTTCTTTTGATTTTCCCATGATGTTAAGCAAAGAGGCACAGAGTTTGAAGGTAGGCCTTGAAATACATCCACAGGTACACCTCCAATTGACTCAAATGATGTCAATTAGCCTATCAGAAGCTTCTAAAGTCATGACATAATTTTCTGGAATTTTCCAAGCTGTTTAAAGGCACAGTCAACTAAGTGTATGTAAACTTCTAACCCACTGGAATTGGCACACAGTGAGTTACAAGTGAAATAATCTGTCTGTAAACAATTGTTGGAAAAATGACTTGTGTCATGTACAAAGTAGATGTCCTAATCGACTTGTCAAAACTGTAGTATGTTAACAAGACATTTGTGGAGTGGTTGAAAAAGTGTTAATGACTCCAACCTAATTGTATGTAAACTTCCAACTTCAACTTTATATATATATATATATATATATATATATATATATATATATATATATATATATATATATATATATATATATATATATATATATATATATAGGTGATTCATTTTTTTCCAGTAATTGAGATTTACATTAGGCTACAGTGTGGGCTGCTTGTCTGACATTCTAGTGTGTGTGACTGACTACAGAGATGAACTCTATCGGAGCGGCTTTGTTCCGTTGCTGTGACCCATGCTAGTGACGTGCTTTGTTTCTCCTCCTTATTTGTTTTGGTATTGCAGACGTGAGAACCTGTTCTCCTCTGACCTGCTTTCTCTGTGCTTGCAATCCTCGATGACTAATTCAAAACGGTTTGGTGGCTTGTGGTGGAAAAAGATACAATTGCAGAAAATTAAAGCTGTCACTTTCCATTTTCATGTGCAGATGACAACCGGCAGTAGCTGCAGTCTTGTTTCTATTGCTTTTGACGGCATCTTGCTGAGTGTGTGTACTGCAGGTGTGTTGGGGGAAGGCAGTGTGTGGTTTCTTTACTAGCCTGCAGTGTGTTTGGGGGATGTTCTGAGAAGGATTCCTGCTACGTGCTACAGGTCGGGTATGACTTGGCGCTCAGCCGTCACCATTTGAAATCAAAACATTATTGACCCACATGTGAACAGGAAGGATGAGCAGAGTGAAGATAAAGGAGGACATGTGTATTAGAAAGGCTACGTGTATGTTTTGCAGGGGGGCTTTTGTAGGGCTAACTCCATCACCCTTCTGTCCTGAACTGAAGGAGAACTGGATGGATCTAATGAGATATCGGACCATTCAATTAGGAGGACCATGGACTATTTCTAATTTCCTGTAAAAGCCTAACTATTATTTGTATTTCCTGTATAGGCCTACCTATTATTTGTATTTCCTGTATATGCCTACCTATTCTTGTGATTTCCTGTATAGGCCTACCGATTCTTGTGATTTCCTGTATAGGCCTACCTATTCTTGTAATTTCCTGTATAGGCCTACCTATTCTTGCCTTTTCCTGTATAGGACTGCCTATTCTTGTAATCCCCTGTGTAGGCCTATCTATTCTTGCCTTTTCCTGTATAGGACTGCCTATTCTTGTAATCCCCTGTGTAGGCCTATCTATTCTTGTCATTTCCTGTATAGGCCTACCTTTTCTTGTCATTCATACTTCTAAATAATTCTGTCTCTCTGAAGACAGAATTATCTGTTTTATTGGAAATAGCACACAATATATGTAAATGGTGTACACGATAATACAGTACAGTTTTATTGTGTACCTGAAAGGAAGGAGGAGAGGGAGAGCTTGATTTTATGTAAACCGTGGATGCGGTGGGAGGGGTGGTGCGTGTTTGTGTGTGCGTGGAAGTGAGTGTGTGATGCCCTCCCTGTCAAGGCAGGAATGTTGTTGAGTGACACAATGGGGTTATGTTGAGCTACAACAGATGTTCTACGCATTGTTAGATAAGACCACGTCAGTGTTACGGTTGTTGAGTGAGAGAAAGAATATTCCTATCTTCTAATGAACACTGGTGTCATGGTTTACAGTCATTACATCCAAAGCTGAGAAGAATAGATGAAGTAAATTAATCTGAAGCTCCCAAGTGAACTCATAACAGCACTTGTACCCCCATATTTGAGAGAAGTTTTAGTTCTGGGAAACCATTTTTATTTTAGCGCACAAAGCAAAGGCCCATGAGAAAGGTGCAGAGAGGAGCTGAGGACTGAGATCCTGAGAGAAAAGGGACAGAGAGAGAGAGAGAGAGAGAGAGGTGGAGTGTTCCCATGATTGTACAACGAGTGTTGGAACAGTTGGAACACCTGCTCTTTCCATGACATAGACTGACCAAGTGAATCCAGGTGAAAGCTATGATACCTTAGTAATGTCACTTATTTATCCACTTCAATTGGTGTAGATGAAGGGGAGGGGACAGATTAGGATTTTTAAGGATTGAGACAATAATTGAGACATGGATTGTGTATGTGTGCAATTCAGAGGGTGAATGGGCAAGACAAAATATTTAAATACCTTTGAACGGGTTATGGTAATAGGTGCCAGGTGCACCGGTTTGAGGGTGTCAAGAACTGCAATGCTGCTGGGTTTTCACGTTCAACAGTTTCCCGTGTGTATCAAGAATGATACACCACCCAAAACACATCCAGCCAACTTGACACAACTGTGGAAAGCATTGGAGTCAACATGGGCCAGAATCCCTGTGGAATGCTTTCGACACCTTGTATAGTCAATGCCCTGATGAATTGAGGTTCTTCTGAGGGCAAAAGGGGATGCAACTCAATAGTAGGAAGGTGCTCGTAATGGTTTGTACTAGAGGTCGACCGATTATGATTTTTCAACGCCGATACCGATTATTGGAGGCCCAAAAAAAGGCAGATACCGATTAATCGTCCGATTTAAAAAATATATATATATTTGTAATAATGACAATTACAACAATACTGAATGAACACTTATTTTATCTGAATATAATACACCAATAAAATCAATTTAGCATCAAATAAAATGAAACATGTTAAGGCTAAAGCTAACGTTTAAGTTCCTTGCTCAGAACATGAGAACATATGAAAGCTGGTGGTTCCTTTTAACAGGAGTCTTCAATATTCCCAGGTAAGAAGTTTTAGGCTGTAGTTATTTTTATAATTATAGGACAATTTCTCTCTATACGATTTGTATTTCAGATACCTCTGACTATTGGATGTTCTTATAGGAACTTTAGTATTGCCAGTGTAACAGTATATCTTCCGTCCCTCTCCTCACCCCTACCTGGGCTCGAACCAGGAACACAACAACAACAGCCACCCTCGAAGCAGCATTACCCATCGCTCCACAAAAGCTGCGGCCCATGCAGAGAAAGGGGAACAACCACTCCAAGTCTCAGAGCTAGGGACGTTTGAAACGCTATTAGCGCGCACCCCGCTAACTAGCTTGCCATTTCACATCGGTTACACCAGCCTAACCTCGGGAGTTGATAGGCTTGAAATCATAAACAGCTCAATGCTTGAAGCACAGCAACGAGCTGCTGGCAAAACGCACGAAAGTGCTGTTTGAATTCATGCTTACGAGCCTGCTGGTGCCTACCATCGCTCAGTCAGACTGCTCTATCAAATATCAAATCATAGACTTAATTATAACATAATAACACACAGAAATACGAGCCTTAGGTCATTAATATGGTCGAATATGGAAACTATCACCTCGAAAACAAGACGTTTATTCTTTCAGTGAAATACGGAACTGTTCCGTATTTTCTCTAACGGGTGGCGTCCATAAGTCTAAATATTCCTGTTACATTGCACAACCTTCAATGTTATGTCATAATTACGTAAACTTCTGGAAAATTAGGCGGCCCAAACTGTTGCATATACACTGACTCTGCAATGAACGCAAGAGAAGTGACACAATTTCACCTGGTTAATATTGCCTGCTAATCTGGATTTCTTTTAGCTAAATATGCAGGTTTAAAAATATATACTTCTGTGTATTGATTTTAAGAAAGGCATTGATGTTTATGGTTAGGTACATTCGAGCAACTATTGTGCATTTCTCGCAAATGCGCTTTTGTTAAATCATCCCCCGTTTGGTGAAATTGGCTGTCTTTGTTAGGAAGAAATTGTCTTCACAGAATTCGCAACGAGCCAGGTTAGCAGACAATATTAACTAAATATGCAGGTTTAAAAAGATATACTTGTGTATTGATTTTAAGAAAGGCATTGATGTTTATTGTTAGGTACACATTGGAGCAAGACGGTCCTTTTTCGTGATTACGCACCGCATCGATTATATGCAACGCAGGACACACTAGATAAATGAGTAATACCATCAACCATGTGTAGTTAACTAGCGATTAAGATTGATTGATTGTTTTTTATAAGATAAGTATAGTGCTAGCTAGCAACTTACCTTGGCTTCTTACTGCATTCGCGTAACAGGCAGTCTCCTCGTGGAGTGCAATGTAATCGGATGGTTTAGAGCGTTGGACTAGTTAACTGTAAGGTTGCAAGATTGAATCCCAGAGGTAAAAGGTAAAAATCTGTCATTCTGCCGCTGAACAAGGCAGTTAACCCACCGTTCCTAGGACGTCAGTGAAAATAAGAATGTGTTCTTAACTGACTTGCCCAGTTAAATAAAGGATAAATAAAGGTGTAAAAAAAAAATGGCCAAATCGGTGTCCAAAAAAATACCGATTTCCAATTGTTATGAAAATGCAAAATTCCGATGAATCGTTCGACCTCTATTTTGTACACTCAGTGACAGCCATGAAAGAGGGGAGCACAAAGACAAGAACCAGACAGAAACACAGGGCAGGTGTGATTTCTCTTTTACATCCTCTTTCCATGTTTGTCTCTTTATCCATTCTCTCCTTTTTCCAGTTCCACCCTCCCCTGTTCACTCTGGATAGAAGTCAGCTTTCCACCTCATCTGGTCCTTCAGAACGTTACTTTATTATTTTGCCATTGTCTCTGTTTATATCACATCAATGCAAAAGTACTGCAAGATCTAATCAAATGTACAGGTTCACATTCTAACATGAGGCGGCTACACGGCATCTCTGTATATGGAACAGAAAGACAGTTTATGAAGACTGAGTCTTTCAGAATCAAACAACTGTCCTAGCCTCCTGATCTCCATCACCACGTCATGGTTCCTTTTCTGGAATGGGGACATGTAGCTCTGGGATACTGTTCCAATCTCTAGCAGCTTGGAGAGGTAGTAGCTTACTACAACACTTGTAGCTCAATGTCCAGACCAGGCCCTTCGTGAAAGTGACCCTATGGCCCCCTTTATTCCTGGACCTTGGGGCTGTAGTGTTTGTAGTTCTTGGTGTGGTCCTGCAAGTGATTGAGGTAAGCGGACTGGGCGCTGGGCACTGGAAATGGTAGCAGCTGCTCTGGCTTGGCAGCCTGGCACATGCAGAAGCACAGTTAGACACCCAGGGCATCTTCCCCTCCTCTCAACCTCTAATCCGATGAGTCAACACTTTTAACTTCTGAGGTGGATATCTGTCTCTTTCATCGCCCGTAGGGCAGCGCACAATTAGCCCAGGGTCGTCCAGGTTAGGGTTTGTTCGGGGATGGCCGTCATTGTAAATAAGAATTTGTTCTTAACTGGCTAGTTAAATAAAGGTTAAATCAAATGTATGAAATAAATATCGAGCCAAACCTTTTAAAGCTGCTCTCTGCCAGTGCTTTCCTTATCAGGGCCAATCTAGGAGGTCACTCAGATTTAAGCCTCCCCTCTCTCTCGCTCCTTCATGCTCACTCTCACTCACTCACCACTGCTGTGAATATGAATGAGGCCCACCCGCCTCTCTCCCTCTAAACAACTCCATTAAGGTCTCCCTCTCTGCTGCCTGGTTTAATCTATCACCATCTTCTGTGTGTCAGAGGGACACTGGTGGTGAAGCTGTGAGTGCCAGGGTTGACTCTTGGGGTGCCCTAAAATAGTGATCTGGACTAATGTTTTTATGTTTGAGTTGGACCAATGTGCTAGTGGGGTTAGTCAGGTTTGTTAAAATCCAGAGCACCCATACTTAACCTGGTCTGTAGATGTGGGTGTTTGATGGGAAGGTACTTTGAGACTACAACCCACCATGGACTAAAATTAAAGGCAGGAGGTATATCTTTTTTGTTACCATGTGTTTGATCTGTGCAGTCACAGAACATGATTGATGAAGTTAACATTTAATCAATTTTGGTAACAGATGCTCGAATGAATCCATTAGAGCCTCAAGTCTCTATTTCAGCCATACAGCAGAACAAAACGATCGTTAGGGACTTGTCATGTTAAAGGTGACAAAGGAATGATAAGTCAGCACTGGTGTCTTTGATCAGTAGGGTATGTGATCATTAGTGCAGAAAGATCATTGTTTGACTCAGAGCAGAGCTGTATTAAGGGAGCTTTGCACAGCTAGCTTAGAGCACATGGCTCCCCTTGATCACTGACAGTACAGATCTCAGCATGGGCCTTTTATTTTGGTTCCAGTCTTCCCTATCTGTAGAACGCACTATTCAGCCACCACACTGTGTGCATTCTGCACTGCAAAGCTGACAAAGCAGAGCTTAGTTTGAGGCTTTAACGATTGAATAGATGTACAGTGCATTCGGAAAGTATTCAGATCCCTTGACTTTCTCCACATTTTGTTACGTTACAGCCTTATTCTATAATTAATTAAATATTTTTTTCCCTCTCATCAATCTACACAAAATACCCCACAATGACAAAGCAAAAACAGGTTTTTTGATTTTTTTACAAATACACATTTACAATAGTATTCAGGCCCCTTACTCAGCACTTTGTTGAAGCACCTTTGCTAGCGATTTCAGCCTTGAGTCTTCTTGGGTATGACGCTACAAACTTGGCACACCTGTATTTGGGGTGTTTCTCTGATTATTCTCTGCGGATCCTCTCTAGCTCTGTCAGGTTGGATGAGGAGCATAGCTGCACAGCTTTTTTCAGGTCTCCAGAGATATTAGATTGGGTTCAAGTCGGGGATCTGGCTGGGCCACTCAATGACATTCAGAGATTTGTCCCACTCCTGCGTTGTATTGGCTGTGTGCTTAGGGTTGTTGTCCTTTTGGAAGGTGAACCTTCACCCCAGTCTGAGGTCCTAAGTGCTCTGGAGCAGGTTTTCATCAAGGATCTCTCTTTACATTGCTCGATCCTGACTTGTCTCTCAGTCCCTGCCACTGAAAATATCCCTAACGCATTATACTGCCACAACCAAGCTTCACGGTAGGGATGGTGCCAGGTTTCCTCCAGACGTGACGCTTCACATTGAGGGGCGCCAGGGTAGCCTAGTGGTTAGAGTGTTGGACTAGTAACCGAAAGGTTGCAAGTTCAAATCCCCGAGCTGACAAGGTACAAATCTGTTGTTCTGCCCCTGAACAGGCAATTAACCCACTATTCTTAGGCCGTCATTGAAAATATGAAGTTACCTGTAAACTTTGCCAAAACATTTCAAACTACTTTTGTAATACAACTTTAGGTATTTTCTAAAGTAAATAATCGATCAAATTGAAGACGGGATGATCTGTGTTCAAAACAGGAAGAAACCAAATTGACACTACCTTTCTGGTCACGCACCTCTAACAAACAGTACACTTGAAGTGACCCTCGTTTTGAACAGGGCTACTTCTTCATTACACAAAGGAATAACCTCAACCAATTTCTAATGACTAGTGACATCCAGTGGAAGCGGTAGGAACTGCAAGAAGGTCCCTTAGAAATCTGGATTCCCAATGAAACCCATTGAAAAGAGAGTGACCTCAAAACAAAACAAAAAGCGGGGTTACTCACAGATATGATTCAAACAGTTTTAGAAACGTCAGAGTGTTTTCAATCCAAATCTGTCCATACTAATAATATACATATCTAATGTTCTGGGGATGAGTAGCATTTGGGCATGCATTTCATCCGGACGTTAAAACACTGCCCACTGTCACCAAGAAGTTAACAAACTATAGTTTTGGAAAGTCGGTTACGATTTTTACTTTGTACATGATACAAGACATTTTTCCAACAATTGTTTACAGACAGATTATTTCACTTATAATTCATTGTATCACAATTCCAGTTGGCCAGAAAATGGTGCCATGGCTTTAGAAGCTTCTGATAGGCTAATTAACATAATTTGAGTCAATAGGAGGTGTACCTGTGGATGTATTTCAAGGCCTACCTTCAAACTCAGTGCCTCTTTGCTTGACATCATGGGAAAATCTAAAGAAATTAGCCAAGACCTCAGAAAAAAATTGTAGACCTCTACAAGTCTGGTTCATCCTTGGGAGCAATTTCCAAACGCCTGAAGGTACCACGTTCATCTGTACAAACAATAATACGCAAGTATAAACACCATGGGACCGCTCGGGAAGGAGACACGTTCTGTCTCCTAGAGATGAATGTACCTTGGTACGAAAGGTGCAAATCAATCCCAGAACAACAGCAAAGGACCTTGTGAAGATGCTGGAGGAAACAGGTACAAAAGTATCTATATCCACAGTAAAACAAGTCCTATATCGACATAATCTGAGAGGCAGCCACAGCAAGGAAGAAGACACTGCTCCAAAACCGCCATAAAAAAGCTAAACTACGTTTTGCAACTGTACATGGGGACAAAGATAGTACTTTTTGTAGAAATGTCCTCCAGTCTGATGAAACAAAAATAGAACTGTTTTTCCATAATGACCATCGTTATGTTTGAAGGAAAAAGGGGGAGACATGCAAGCCGAAGATCACCATCCCAACCGTGAAGCACGGGGATGGCAGCATCATGTTCTGATGGTGCTTTTCTGCAGGAGGGACTGGTGCACTTCAAATAATAGATGGCATCATGAGGGAAGAAAAGTATCTGGATATATTGAAGCAACATCTCAAGACATCAGTCAGGAAGTTAAAGCTTTGTTGCGAATGGGTCTTCCAAATTGACAATGACCCCAAGCATACTTCCAAAGTTGTGGCAAAATGGCTTAAGGACAACAAAGGCAAGGTATTAGAGTGGCCATCACAAAGCCCTGACCTCAAGCCTATAAACATTTTGTGGACAGAACTGAAAAAGTGTGTGCGAGCAAGGAGGCCTACAGAGCTGACTCAGTTACACCAGCTCTGTCAGGAGGAATGGGCCAAAATTCACCCAACTTATTGTGGTAAGCGTTTGGAAGTCTACCTGAAACGTTTGACCCAAGTTAAACAATTTCAAGGCAATGCTACTAAATACTAATTGTAAACTTCTAACCAACTGGGAATGTGATGAAATAAATAAAAGCTGAAATAAATAATTCTCTCTACTATTATTCTGACATTTCACATTCTTAAAATAAAGTGGTGATCCTAACTGACCTAAGAAAGGAAATGTTTACTAGGATTAAATGTCTGGAATTGTGAAAAACTGAGTTTAAATGTATTTGGCTACGGTGTATGTATACTTCCAACTTCAACTGTAGGTGTTCATTTTATCCAGGTGTGATAGGGCAGTGTGGAGTGCAATATAGATTGCATCGTTTGTGGATTTGTTGGGGCGGTATGCAAATTCAAGTGGATCTAGGGTTTTTGGGATCATGGTGTTGATGTGACCCATGACCAGCCTTTCAAAGCACTTCATGGCTACAGACGTCAGTGCTACGGGTCGGTAGTCATTTAGGCAGGTTACCTTAGTGGTCTTTGGGCACAGGCACTATGGTGGTCTGATTGAAACATGTTGGTATTACAGACTCAAACCATTTTGTCAGCGCATGCTCTGATTACACATCCTAGTAATCTGTCTGGCCCTTCGGCCTTGTGAATGTTTAGCTGTTTAAAGGTCTTTTTCACATCGGCTGCGGAGAGCGTGATCACACTGTCGTTCAGAACAGCTGGTGCTCTCATGCATGTTTCAGTGTTACTTGCATAGAAGTAGTTTAGGTCGTCTGGTAGTCTCGTGTCACTGGGCAGCTCTCAGCTGTGCTTCCCTTTGTAGTCTATAATAGTTTGCAAGCCCTGATACACCCGACAGCGTCGGAGCCGGTGTAGTACGATTTGATCTTAGTCCTTTATTGAGGCTTTGCGTGTTTGATAGTTCGTCGGAGGGTAGAGCAGGATTTATTATAAGCTTCCGGGTTAGAGTCCCGCTCCTTGAAAGCGGCAGATCTAACCTTTAGCTCAGTGCAGATGTTGCCTGTAATCCATGGCTTCTGGTTGAGGTATGTTCGTACAGTCAATGTGGGGACGACATCATCAATGCACTTATTGATGAAGCCAGTGAATGATGTGGTGCACTCCTCCATGCCATCGGAAGAATCCCGGAACATATTCCAGTCTGTGCTAGCAAACAGTCCTGTAGCTTTGCGTCTGCTTCGTCTGACCACTTTTTATTGACCGAGTCACTTGTGCTTCCTGCTTTAATTTGTGTTTGTCAGCAGGAATCAGGAGGATAGTATTATGGTCAGATTTTCCATAGGGACGGCGAGGGAGAGCTTTGTACGCATCTCTGTGTGTGGAGTAAAGGTGGTCTATAGTTTTTCCCCCTCTGGTTGCACAATTAACATGCTGATAGAAATTAGGTAAAACGGATTTAAGTTTCCCTGCATTTAAGTCCCCAACCACTAGGAGCCTCTGGAAGAGCCTTTTCCTGTTTTCTTATAGCGGTATACAGCTCATTGAGTGCGGTCTTAGTGCCAGCATCGGTATGTGGTGGTATGTAGACAGCTACGAAAAATACAGATGAAATCTCTCTAGGTAGATAGTGTGGTCTACAGCTTATCATGAGATACTCTACATCAGGCGAGCAAAACCTCAAGACTTCCTTAGATATCGTGCACCAGCTGTTGTTTACAAATATACATAGACCACCACCCCTTGTCTTACCAGAGGCTGCTGTTCTATGCTGCCGATACAGTGTATAACCCACCGGGTGTATGTTATTCATGTCGTCATCAGCCACAACTCAGTGAAACACAAGATATTACTGTTTTTAATGTCCCGTTGGTAGGATATACGTGCTTATAGTTCATCCAATTTATTTTCCAGTGATTGTACGTTGGCCAGTAATACAGATGGCAAGCACATATTATCCACTCGTCAGCGGTTTCTCACAAGGCACCCCGATCTCTTTCCGCAATATATTTGCCGTCTTTTCTGATGGGATGACATCGATGATGGCCTGTTCGGGTGTCTAAAGTAAATCCCTCTCGTCCGACTCATTAAAGATAAATTCTTCGTCCAGTTCAAGGTGAGTAATCGCTGTTCTGATTTTCAGCAGCAACATTATTTACACAATAAGTTACAAAAAATGCGAAAAAACAAACAAAATAGCACAGTTGGTTAAGAGCCCATGAAACGGCAGCCATTTTCTCTGGCGCCATCTTCTAGAATGGCTATAGAATATACTATAGTAGGTATACTATGTAGGTTTCTCACTTATGGGTGGCACAAATTGCAAACATGGGGGTGAGAAATGGGCAGGGTATATGTAAATGAAATATTGTAGTATTTATTTACTATAGCTAAGTGTTTTTTGTGGACTGAAGTGCTTTTGCTAACATTACAGTAGTATTTACGACAATGTTTTTTAAAGGATAATACTGTAGTATTCTACAGTATACTACAACATTCAGCACTACACATAATCGAGGGATACTAATGTGTGTAGTATAATATTCTACAGTATACTGTAGTATTTTTTTTCATGTGGGTATGGGTAAAGACAAACAGAATTAATTGTTTGGCACTTTGAAATTAAGGATTGGTGTAGGAGTGTTTGTTGGTGCTATTTCTGTATACTTTCTGTACGAGCCCCAGAGACTTGGAGGTCTGCCTTGTGCAAGTCTGTCTGTCGCCAAGTCTTTGGTGTGTGAATCATTTACTCAAACTCTCAAAGGCTGTCAGTTCCAGGGACTAATGACAATGAGAGTGGGGATGACTGCGACAAGCCAGGGGAGGTACAATACACGCCTGGCAGACAACCCGGGGTTCACACTCCCCTCACACACACACTGACTCCTCCCTCCCTGCCATGGAACTACAATAATGTATTTTGATGTTTTCAGAATGGCCACTCTGCGGAATATCAATGTGAATCTCACCCTTCTCTCTCATTTTCTCTCCTTCTTCTCAGTCTTTCTCTCTTTAACCTGTAAGTGCTTCTAAATCGCCATTCTTGGTTCCACTCCAAGTCCTATGACTGGCCAGCAGGAGAAACATCCTGCCGCAGCCTGTGAGGTGAATAATATTGGCCAGGTGTTCATGGCACATGGAGCACTGTGCTGTCGATCCTGAATGGAGCACCGAGCGGCTTCACTTTCCAGATGTCTCATTAATAATGACAGCAAACACACTCTCAGGGGGTTTGTTACTATTGGCTCAAGGTGAATTGTCTTCAGGCAAAGAAATAGCCAATCCCTCTATACCTTTCTGTCCCTCACATTGGCTATCAGTCTGTGAGACATTAGTCAATGTGAAAGGGAGTGGGAGTCGCGGCAGAGAGATGTATTGTCTCTGGTTGAAATGTGTGTGGGTTTTCACTGCAGATGGTTTCCCAGTTAATATGGACGCCTGAACAGACGATAGATCTGAAGCACAGCAAAGATCACACATTGCAGCTCAATCTGTTGGATGGAACATTACCATGTTCATTTCCATATGATGAATAATACAATTATTTCAATCATTTGATCAAATGCATACACATAATTTAGTTCTACTTCATTGTATTCCCTTGAGGACTTGCATCTCATGTAACATACACTGAGTATACCAAACATTAGGATCACCTTCCTAATATTGAGTTGCACCCCCCACACTCTACAAAGTGTCAAAAGCGTTCCACAGAGATGCTGGCCCATGTTGACCCCAATGCTTCCCACAGTTGTGTCAAGTTAGCTGGATGTCCTTTGGGTGGTGGACCAGTGTTGATACAAACCGGTGTGCCCGGCACATACTACCATGCTGCGTTTAAAGGCACTTAAATATTTTGTCTTGCCTTATTCACCATCTGAATTGCACACATACACAATCCATGTCTCAACTGTCTCAAGGCTTAAACATCCTTCTTTAACCTGTCTCTTCCCCTTTATCTACACTGATTTGAAGTGGATTTAATAAGATATCATACTGTAGCCTTCACCTGGTCAGTCTATGTCATGGAAAGAACAGGTGGTCTTAATGTTTTTAATGCTCAGTGTAAATCAATATAGCCTCTAGAACAAATTATCTGCATAAGAATGACCTAGAAACCTTTTCCCCTCAGAATGATATATATTATATATGGAAAAGTTACTTTATTTTTTAGAAATGATAAGCATCCCCCCCAGCTATTCAGAGTACACTAGTTATATGTAATGATACATTTACGGTGCTGTACTGAAAATACAATACTTACACTTCACACCAGTGTAGGCTAAAGGCTATAAGAGACAGAAGACAGTTATCCCATACTCGGGAATCTCCTATAGCGCCAGCCATTGATATTTCAGAATATTTCAGTTGGTTTTCAGTCCTCACGCTTCACACTGTACCACTAGGCTGACCCACCCGAGAGAGAAAGCCTGACTTTAAAAAAAGTGCTGAGCTGCTTGATGTGCGGTTTTGGATTTATGAAATGAGTTTCTTCAAAAGCTCTGACCCCATCTCTAGGTAACACTGTTACGCTGCTTTACCCTTTGATGAAGCCCTCTGGACTTCTGGCTAAAGCAGGGTGAAGCCTCTTAGACCTCCTACACCTTCTTAGAGAAGACATGATCCTGATTTAGAGCCTGAATATGACTTTTAGCCTCAACAAGCACATTCTCCCATTCTCAGGAGACCTGGTTGAGCTTGTCCTGTTTCTCTAAATACCCTGCTGGCTCAGAAGAGACAGTTCATTCAGGACAGATACCGTTTTGTATCAAAATGGTCTAAATCCCTCATTAGTCAATCAGATTGGAACAACGTGGAATAATTGAAACATTCACCAGATCGGAACAAGATGGAATCATTGAAACATTCACCAGATCGGAACAAGATGGAATCATTTAAACATTCGTCTTTTTTTTATTTTTAAAGACAACAACATCAATTTGTTTGTAACTGGCTGCCGTGTCAAGACATTTCCAGTTGATGTAGGTTGCAAAGTCCATAGAAGAGTACAGTAGAATCTTTTTCTCCAGCCATGTTGTTCCAGCAGTAAATCAGTGCAGCTCTGTCTCTATCTGTCTGCAGAAGGAACAGTGTGGCCTGCCTGCTGACCTGCTGCATCACACCACATCTGACTACCTGGACGTGTTAGAGCTGATCAAAGCTGACCAGCACGGACAGGGAATCAAAGTGACACCTTGCTTTTATGTAGAGTCTTCACAGATAAGGCCAGACACTGAGCCTGTCTGGCAGCTGGCTGGGTAGACCAGAGGGTTTAAAAACCCCTGTCTCAGCAGCACAGGGGATACTAGCCTGTCTACTCAACCAAGGCATCATCATCCTACAGGAGGCTAAAGGACACCATATCCACACCAGCTAGAGTGGCAATAAAAAGTATGTGAACCCTTTGGAAATACCTGGATTTCTGAATGTATTGGTCATAAATTTGATCTAATCTTCATTTAGGTCACAACAATAGACAAAGTCTCCTTAAACTAATAACACACAAACAATTATATGTTCATGTCTTTGTGTAAACATTCACAGTGCAGGGTGGGAAAAGTATGTGAACCCTTGGATTTAATAACTGGTTGACCCTCCTTTGGCCGCAATAACCTCGACCAAATGTTTTCTGTGATTGTGGATCAGACCTGCACAACGGTCAGGAGGAATTTTGGACCATTCCTCTTTACAAAACTGTTTCAGTTCTTCAATATTCTTGGGATGTCTGGTGTAAACTGCTCTCTTAAGGTCATGCCACAGCATCTCAATCAGGTTGAGGTCAGGACTCTGACTGGGCCACTCCAGAAGACGTATTTTCTTCTGTTGAAGCCATTCTGTTGTTGATTTACTTGTTTTGGGTCGTTGTCCTGTTGCATCACTCAACTTCTGTTGAGCTTCAATTAGCGGACAGATAGCCTAACATTCTCCTGCAAAATGTATTTATAATCTTGGGAATTCATTTTTCTATTGATGATAGCAAGCTGTCCAGGCCCTGAGGCAGCTAAGCAGCCCCAAACCATGATGCTCCCTCCACCAAACTTTACAGTTGGGCTGAGGTTTTGATGTTGGTGTGCTGTGCCTTTTTTTCTCCACACATGGTGTTGTATGTTCCTTCCAAACAACTCAACTGTAGTTTCATCTGTCCACAGAATATTTTGCCAGTAGCGCTGTGGAACATCTAGGTGCGCTTTTGCAAACTTCAGACATACAGCTATGTATTTTTGGACAGCAGTGGCTTCTTCCGTGGTGTCCTCCCATGAACAACATTATTGTTTAGTGTTTTTTACGTATCGTAGACTCGTCAACAGAGATGTTATCATGTTCCAGAGATTTCTGTAAGTCTTTAGCTGACACTCGGATTCTTCTTAACCTAATTGAGCATTCTGCACTGTGCTCTTGCGCTGTGATCTTTGCAGGATGGACACTCATAGGGAGAGTAGCAACAGTGCTGAACTTTCTCCATTTATAGACAATTTATCTTACCGCGGACTGATGAACTTCAAGGCTTTTAGAGATACATTTGTAACCCTTTCCAGCTTTATGCAAGTCAACAATTCTTAATCGTAGGTCTTCTGAGATCTCTTTTATTCGAGGCATGGTTCACATCAGGAAATGCGCCTTGTGAATAGCAAACTCAAATTTTGTGAGTTTTTTTTTATAGAGCAAGGCAGCGCTAACCAACATCTCCAATCTCGTCTCATCGACTGGACTCCAGGTTAGCGGACTCCTGATTCCAATGGGCTATTGGAGAAGTCATTATTCTAGGGGTTCTAAATGATAGACAAGACAAATACAATAATTAGTGTGTTATTAGTTTAAGCACACTATGTTTGTCTATTGTTGGGACTTCAGATCAAATTTGATGACCAATTTATGCAGAAATCCAGGTCATTCCAAAAGGTTCACATACTTTTCCTTGCCGCTGTATATCTGTTCATCTTCTATATTTGCCAAGGGTGGATTGTGAGAATGATACTCCATGAGTTGTATTATTTGATATGCAGTACATAGCAATTGAATCACCGCACTGGGGCTTGATTAAATCCAGCTATGAGTGTCTAGGGTCAGAAGGATTGCGCCGCACTGGGATTGCATTGTCATATCCAATGACTCATAACCATTAGTTTGTATTTTATTTGCGTTTCTATGTAGCTAGTACAGATCCTCTTGAGGTCAAGAAGGACCTGTGCAAACATCCCTCAATGGCCCCAAAAACTAGTATGCCTCTTAATTAGCTTTCTGCTGAGTTAGCGAACCATTTTAACTGCCTTACAGGCTTGTTAACTGGCTGATGGCTGACATGAAATATCATCCTGTCACATAGATAAATACTGCTTGGAGCAGGCAGGGGTGTGGTGGAGGGGTTGCGTGTGCTTGTCACTCTCTCTTGTAGTGAAGGGAGTGAGAGGCTGTCTGCTCCACAGGTGGTTGGTGGTACCTTAATTGGGGAGGACTGGCTCATGGTAATGGCTGGAATGGAGTAAAGGAATGGTATCAAATGCATGGTTTCCACTCCCTTCACCTCATTCCAGGCATAATCATAATCCATCATAGCCTCAGCAGCCTCCTGTGGTCTTCTCACATGTAAGGTCACCTGTCAGAGATAGAGAGGAGAGGCCTCTGAGCTCCAGCAATCCACTGTGTCTGCAGATGGCTGAGACAGACACATGCACTCACTTCCCCACCTGCCACCACCCACCTCCCGCCTTAACACAGTACAGTACTGCCACCAACCACCTCCTACCACACGCTTATCGCAGTACAGTACTGCCACCATCCACCTCCCACCACCCGCCTTATCACAGTACAGTACTGCCACCATCCACCTCCTCCTACCACCCGCCTTAACACAGTACAGTACAGCCACCACCCACCTCCCACCACCCACCTTAACACAGTACAGCACCACCCACCACCCACCTTAACACAGTACAGTACCTCCACCACCCACCTGACCACCCGCCTTAACACAGTACAGTACTGCCACCATCCACCTCCTACCACCCGCCTTAACACAGTACAGTACTGCCACCATCCACCTCCTACCACCCGCCTTAACACAGTACAGTACTGCCACCATCCACCTCCCACCACCCGCCTTATCACAGTACAGTACTGCCACCATCCACCTCCTACCACCCGCCTTATCACAGTACAGTACTGCCACCATCCACCTCCTACCACCCGCCTTAACACAGTACAGTACTGCCACCATCCACCTCCTACCACCCGCCTTAACACAGTACAGTACGTCCACCACCCACCTGACCAACCGCCTTAACATGGTACATTACTGCCACCACCCACCTCCTCCTACCACCCACCTTAACACAGTACAGTACAGCCACCACCCACCTCCTACCACCCACCTTAACACAGTACAGTATTGCCCCCACCCACCTCCTCCTGCCACCCACCTTAACACGGTACAGTACTGCCACCACCCACCTCCTCCTACCACCCGCCTTAACATGGTACAGTACAGCCACCACCCACCTTAACACAGTACAGTACCTCCACCACCCACCTGACCACCCGCCTTAACATGGTACAGTACTGCCACCATCCACCTCCTACTACACGCCTTAACACAGTACGGTGCTGCCACCATCCACCTCCTACCACCCGCCTTATCACAGTACGGTACTGCCACCATCCACCTCCTACCACCCGCCTTAAAACAGTACAGTACTGCCACCATCCACCTCCTCCTACCACCCGCCTTAACACAGTACAGTACTGCCACCATCCACCTCCTCCTACCACCCGCCTTAACACAGTACAGTACAGCCACCACCCACCTCCCATCACCCACCTTAATACAGTACAGTACCTCCACCACCCACCTGACCACCCGCCTTAACATGGTACAGTACTGCCACCATCCAGCTCCCACCACCCGCCTTATCACAGTACAGTACTGCCACCATCCACCTCCTCCTACCACCCGCCTTAACACAGTACAGTACAGCCACCACCCACCTCCCACCACCCACCTTAACACAGTACAGCACCACCCACCACCCACCTTAACACAGTACAGTACCTCCACCACCCACCTGACCACCCGCCTTAACACAGTACAGTACTGCCACCATCCACCTCCTACCACACGCCTTATCACAGTACAGTACTGCCACCATCCACCTCCTACCACCCGCCTTATCACAGTACAGTACTGCCACCATCCACCTCCTCCTACCACCCGCCTTAACACAGTACAGTACAGCCACCACCCACCTCCCACCACCCACCTTAACACAGTACAGCACCACCCACCACCCACCTTAACACAGTACAGTACCTCCACCACCCACCTGACCACCCGCCTTAACACAGTACAGTATTGCCACCATCCACCTCCTACCACCCGCCTTAACACAGTACAGTACTGCCACCATCCACCTCCCACCACCCGCCTTATCACAGTACAGTACTGCCACCATCCACCTCCTACCACCCGCCTTATCACAGTACAGTACTGCCACCATCCACCTCCTACCACCCGCCTTAACACAGTACAGTACTGCCACCATCCACCTCCTCCTACCACCCGCCTTAACACAGTACAGTACTGCCACCATCCACCTCCTACCACCCGCCTTAACACAGTACAGTACTGCCACCACCCACCTGACCAACCGCCTTAACATGGTACATTACTGCCAACACCCACCTCCTCCTACCACCCACCTTAACACAGTACAGTACAGCCACCACCCACATCCTACCACCCACCTTAACACAGTACAGTATTGCCCCCACCCACCTCCTCCTGCCACCCACCTTAACACGGTACAGTACTGCCACCACCCACCTCCTCCTACCACCCGCCTTAACATGGTACAGTACAGCCACCACCCACCTTAACACAGTACAGTACCTCCACCACCCACCTGACCACCCGCCTTAACACAGTACAGTACTGCCACCATCCACCTCCTACCACCCGCCTTAACACAGTACAGTACTGCCACCATCCACCTCCTACCACCCGCCTTAACACAGTACAGTACTGCCACCATCCACCTCCCACCACCCGCCTTATCACAGTACAGTACTGCCACCATCCACCTCCTACCACCCGCCTTATCACAGTACAGTACTGCCACCATCCACCTCCTACCACCCGCCTTAACACAGTACAGTACTGCCACCATCCACCTCCTCCTACCACCCGCCTTAACACAGTACAGTACTGCCACCATCCACCTCCTACCACCCGCCTTAACACAGTACAGTACTGCCACCATCCACCTCCCACCACCCGCCTTATCACAGTACAGTACTGCCACCATCCACCTCCTACCACCCGCCTTAACACAGTACAGTACTGCCACCATCCACCTCCTACCACCCGCCTTAACACAGTACAGTACCTCCACCACCCACCTGACCAACCGCCTTAACATGGTACATAACTGCCAACACCCACCTCCTCCTACCACCCACCTTAACACAGTACAGTACAGCCACCACCCACCTCCTACCACCCACCTTAACACAGTACAGTATTGCCCCCACCCACCTCCTCCTGCCACCCACCTTAACACGGTACAGTACTGCCACCACCCACCTCCTCCTACCACCCGCCTTAACATGGTACAGTACAGCCACCACCCACCTTAACACAGTACAGTACCTCCACCACCCACCTGACCACCCGCCTTAACATGGTACAGTACTGCCACCACCCACCTCCTCCTACCACCTGCCTTAACATGGTACAGTACAGCCACCACCCACCTTAACACAGTACAGTACCTCCACCACCCACCTGACCACCCGCCTTAACACAGTACAGTACTGCCACCATCCACCTCCTACCACCCGCCTTAACACGGTACAGTACAGCCACCTCCCACCACCCACCTTAACACAGTACAGTACCTCCACCACCCACCTGACCACCCGCCTTAACATGGTACAGTACTGCCACCATCCACCTCCTACCACACGCCTTAACACAGTACGGTACTGCCACCATCCACCTCCTACCACCCGCCTTATCACAGTACGGTACTGCCACCATCCACCTCCTACCACCCGCCTTATCACAGTACAGTACTGCCACCATCCACCTCCTCCTACCACCCGCCTTAACACAGTACAGTACTGCCACCATTCACCTCCTCCTACCACCCGCCTTAACACAGTACAGTACAGCCAGCACCCACCTCCCACCACCCGCCTTAACACAGTACAGTACTGCCACCATCCACCTCCTACCACCCGCCTTAACACAGTACAGTACTGCCACCATCCACCTCCTACCACCCGCCTTAACACAGTACAGTACTGCCACCATCCACCTCCCACCACCCGCCTTATCACAGTACAGTACTGCCACCATCCACCTCCTACCACCCGCCTTATCACAGTACAGTACTGCCACCATCCACCTCCTCCCACCACCCGCCTTAACACAGTACAGTACAGCCATCACCCACCTCCTACCACCCACCTTAACACAGTACAGTATTGCCCCCACCCACCTCCTCCTGCCACCCACCTTAACACGGTACAGTACTGCCACCACTCACCTCCTCCTACCACCCGCTTTAACATGGTACAGTACAGCCACCACCCACCTTAACACAGTACAGTACTGCCACCACCCACCTCCTACCACCCGCCTTAACACAGTACAGTACAGCCACCACCCACCTCCCACCACCCACCTTAACACAGTACAGTACCTCCACCACCCACCTGACCACCCGCCTTAACATGGTACAGTACTGCCACCATCCACCGCCTAACACACGCCTTAACACAGTACGGTACTGCCACCATCCACCTCCTACCACCCGCCTTCTCACAGTACAGTACTGCCACCATCCACCTCCTACCACCCGCCTTAATACAGTACAGTACTGCCACCATCCACCTCCTCCTACCACCCGCCTTAATACAGTACAGTACTGCCACCATCCACCTCCTCCTAACACCCACCTTAACACAGTACAGCACCACCCACCTTAACACAGTACAGTACCTCCACCACCCACCTGACCACCCGCCTTAACATGGTACATTACTGCCACCATCCACCTCCCACCACCCACCTTAACACAGTACAGTACAGCCACCACCCACCTCCTACCACCCACCTTAACACAGTACAGTATTGACCCCACCCACCTCCTCCTGCCACCCACCTTAACACAGTACAGTACTGCCACCACCCACCTCCTCCTACCACCCGCCTTAACATGGTACAGTACAGCCACCACCCACCTCCTACCACCCGCCTTAACACAGTACAGTACAGCCACAACCCACCTCCCACCACCCACCTTAACACAGTACAGTACCTCCACCACCCACCTGACCACCCGCCTTAACATGGTACAGTACTGCCACCATCCACCTCCTACCACCCACCTTAACACAGTACAGCCACCTCCCACCACCCACCTTAACACAGTACAGTACCTCCACCACCCACCTGACCACCCGCCTTAACATGGTACAGTACTGCCACCATCCACCTCCTACCACACGCCTTAATATAATAATAATAATATATGCCATTTAGCAGACGCTTTTATCCAAAGCAGCTTACAGTCATGTGTGCATACATTCTACGTATGGGTGGTCCCGGGAATCGAACCCACTACCCTGGCGTTACAAGCGCCATGCTCTACCAACTGAGCTACAGAAGGACCCAGTACGGTACTTCCACCATCCACCTCCTACCACCTCCTACCACCCGCCTTATCACAGTACAGTACTGCCACCATCCACCTCCTACCACCCGCCTTCTCACAGTACAGTACTGCCACCATCCACCTCCTCCTACCACCCGCCTTAATACAGTACAGTACTGCCACCATCCACCTCCTCCTACCACCCGCCTTAACACAGTACAGTACAGCCACCACCCACCTCCCACCACCCACCTTAACACAGTACAGCACCACCCACCTCCTACCACCCACCTTAACACAGTACAGTACATCCACCACCCACCTGACCACCCGCCTTAACACAGTACAGTACTGCCACCATCCACCTCCTACCACCCGCCTTAACACAGTACAGTACTGCCACCATCCACCTCCTACCACCCGCCTTAACACAGTACAGTACTGCCACCATCCACCTCCCACCACCCACCTTAACACAGTACAGCACCACCCACCTTAACACAGTACAGTACCTCCACCACCCACCTGACCACCCGCCTTAACATGGTACATTACTGCCACCACCCACCTCCCACCACCCACCTTAACACAGTACAGCACCACCCACCTTAACACAGTACAGTACCTCCACCACCCACCTGACCACCCGCCTTAACATGGTACATTACTGCCACCACCCACCTCCTCCTACCACCCACCTTAACACAGTACAGTACAGCCACCACCCACCTCCTACCACCCACCTTAACACAGTACAGTATTGCCCCCACCCACCTCCTCCTGCCACCCACCTTAACACGGTACAGTACTGCCACCACCCACCTCCTCCTACCACCCGCCTTAACATGGTACAGTACAGCCACCACCCACCTTAACACAGTACAGTACTGCCACCACCCACCTCCTACCACCCGCCTTAACACAGTACAGTACAGCCACCACCCACCACCCACCTTAACACAGTACAGTACCTCCACCACCCACCTGACCACCCGCCTTAACATGGTACAGTACAGCCACCATCCACATCCTACCACCCACCTTAACACAGTACAGTACTGCCACCATCCACCTCCTACCACCCACCTTAACACAGTACAGTACTGCTACCATCCACCTCCTACCACCCGCCTTAACACAGTACAGTACTGCCACCATCCACCTCCTACCACCCACCTTAACACAGTACAGTACTGCCACCATCCACCTCCTACCACCCACCTTAACACAGTGCAGTACTGCCACATCCACCTCCTACCACCCGCCTTAACACAGTACAGTACTGCCACCATCCACCTCCTACCACTCGCCGTAACACAGTACAGTATTGCCACCATCCACCTCCTTCCACCCGCCTTAACACAGTACAGTACTGCCACCATCCACCTCCTATCACCCGCCTTAACACAGTACAGTACTGCCACCATCCACCTCCTACCACCCGCCTTAACACAGTACAGTACTGCCACCATCCACCTCCTACCACCCGCCTTAACACAGTACAGTACAGCCACCACCCACCTCCCACCACCCACCTTAACACAGTACAGCACCACCCACCTTAACACAGTACAGTACCTCCACCACCCACCTGACCACCCGCCTTAACACAGTACAGTACTGCCACCATCCACCTCCTACCACCCGCCTTATCACAGTACAGTACTGCCACCATCCACCTCCTCCCACCACCCGCCTTAACACAGTACAGTACAGCCACCACCCACCTCCCACCACCCACCTTAACACAGTACAGCGCCACCCACCTTAACACAGTACAGTACCTCCACCACCCACCTGACCACCCGCCTTAACATGGTACATTACTGCCACCACCCACCTCCCACCACCCACCTTAACACAGTACAGCACCACCCACCTTAACACAGTACAGTACCTCCACCACCCACCTGACCACCCGCCTTAACATGGTACATTACTGTTACCACCCACCTCCTCCTACCACCCACCTTAACAGAGTACAGTACAGCCACCACCCACCTCCTACCACCCACCTTAACACAGTACAGTATTGCCCCCACCCACCTCCTCCTGCCACCCACCTTAACACAGTACAGTACTGCCACCATCCACCTCCTACCACCCACCTTAACACAGTGCAGTACTGCCACATCCACCTCCTACCACCCGCCTTAACACAGTACAGTACTGCCACCATCCCCCTCCTACCACCCACCTTAACACAGTACAGTACTGCCACCATCCCCTTGCTCTGCTAACAAGAAGGCTGCTTGCCGTATCCTCTGTGGCAGGTCTGGACAGTGTCTTATGGAGAGTCTTTGTGACGCCCCAGGCCTGGGGCTTTGTGGGGCTCTGTGTCCCATCCCAGTGACATGCTAAAGATGCAGGCTCCTGCTAGACCTGCTGCCTGATGAGGGGCTTTATCTGTGTGGCTGTGTGAAGTGGAAGTGACAACTTGTGACACACTCAACGGGGTGGCAGAGAAGTAGAAAGAGAGTACAGTTGACAGAGCTGAAGCACCTTGACACAGGACAGTCACGACACACACACACACACACACACACACACACACACACACACACACACACACACACACACACACACACACACACACACACACACACACACACACACACACACACACACACACACACACACACACACACACACACACACACACACACACACACACACACACACACACACACAGTCTGGACGGTTGTTTCAGGGTCTGTTGCATTGCTGCAGTGCAATATCTGGCAGGTACCTCAAGACTAATTCCATTTTTTTGGTCCGTCTTTGTTACCACCATAACTGCAAACTCTGCACAAGTGCATTGTAACTGGCCAGCTCCCCAAGGCAAGGGGGTAGAGATGGGAGGGGGGGGGGCTCTGCTACTCCCCCCCAGCTTGTCTTGTTTGGCAGCCTGTCTTAGGAGGACTGAGTCATTGGGGGCTACTCTGCTCTGCTGCAGTATACACCTTGTAAGCTTGCCCGGGTAAGAGAAAGTGAGACATCCTCATTTCATTCCACTCTAGCAGAGAAGCTCTATGCATATCACCAACCCTCCCCCGCCAGCCTCTTCCTCTCCTCCCAACCACCTGTACCTTTTCGTCCTTTGTTCATCCATCACGTCGACTGGATAGAGGAGGCTGCTGCTGTAGGGATTCTAGGTTGCTTCCCAGCACCACGGGTCCATTATAGCTCTGCATTATTATGTCAAAACTGTACAGTGGCTCAGCAGTATAGAAATTTGATCTGGATAATTAAGTTTGAGGGAGCTTGGGTGGGATAGTTATGGTAAGGAGTAGTATGTTGTAGCCAGTAACATTCTCAAGCCAGCTACTGATACCACACTGTCATCCTCATTACCTAGCTCTCTGATCTCAGACGAGTTAGTGGCATGCTGGTATAACGCTAGTACAGTATCTCACAGAGCCTATGATGTATGTTATATTACTTTGTGAACATGCTTGCTGATGCTGTATGCATGTCATCCATGTGTTTCAGGGGTCCTAATCCTTATGGGTACATACCTAGAGATTGTATTTTCACTACTTCACCACAGACCTGTTTGACCTAGATGTTTTATCTCACAACCAGGACATGTTTTTATGTCATAGACACCCTCCTAGTTCTGTGTGTTCTCCCATAACTGTATCGGGTTAATTGTTTGTGAAGGCCTTTTTTCAGGAGATGAAAGGGATATTTCCGTTCAAGCTGTGCTTGTGGGGTTTATGGAAAACATCAAACATACCTCAATTACTTTATTGCCTGTATACAGTAGCAGCACATAATGGAATATTTAGTCTTCTTTCACTGATATACAATATTCGCATAGAGAACGCGTAAATGGATAATAAATCCATTTAAGTGCAGGCTGATGTACAGCCCAATAAACATTTAGTTAGAAATTAGGTCGATGAACTGTACCAAATGGCAATATATCTCACAGCAGTAAAATAGAAAAGCTTGTATATGTCAAACCCTGATTTAGGAAAGGTATAGCTATAATGAATCTTATGTTATGATATATAAGTGAGCAAAAGAGTGCACCTGACCCAGCACCACAGTGTTCGCCACTGGCCAGTCAGTTTGGCTGCTGTAGAGATGTAGGATCTTAATTTGATCACACTGTTACAGGAGAACTTATAGTGTACATTATTTAAGGTTTAAAAAGACTTCTGAAGTTTGCATTAATTATAATCCACATAATAATTCACATTTCCTGTTGCTGCAAGATCATTTTCCTGCTGTAGCAAACCGCCTCAAATTAAGATCCTACATCTGTAATAAATAAAAAAATATTAGCCTCTTCCTATTAAGTGCTACTCAGCTCGCTAGCATTCGGCAGCCTCACAGTGTAGCTGTTACTGGCCTCTCTCCCTCTGTAGTTACAGGAACTCATGGAGCTATTTTTAATAAGCTCAGGGTGGCCCAGGGGGAATTGGAGAAGCTTGTCAATTATTAGGATACATAATGGGCCTGTATCTAGAGGCATACAGGGCTTATCATCAGCCTGTCTAGTGCAGCACTAGCGAGAGCATGAGTGCTGGGTAATGTGGACAACAAGAGTGTTGTCTAAGATCAGGATGGTAGCCAATGAGTGACAGGGTGGAAAATGTGACAAATTTGTCAGAGAGTTGGTGACTAGCCAGGAGTGACAGGATTGACAGGAGTGACTAGCCAGGAGTGACAGGAGTGACAGGAGTGACTAGCCAGGAGTGACAGGAGTGACTAGCCAGGAGTGACAGGAGTGACTAGCCAGGAGTGACAGGAGTGACAGGAGTGACAGGAGCGGAAAGGGAGGGCTGGCATCAGCGGGAGATGAGAGAGTCAGACAGACCTGTGAGGAGAGAGTCAGACAGACCTGTGAGGAGAGAGTCAGACAGACCTGTGAGGAGAGAGTCAGACAGACCTGTGAGGAGAGAGTCAGACAGACCTGTGAGGAGAGAGTCAGACAGACCTGTGAGGAGTGAGTCAAACAGACCTGTGAGGAGTGAGTCAGACAGACCTGTGAGGAGAGAGTCAGACAGACCTGTGAGGAGAGAGTCAGACAGACCTGTGAGGAGAGAGTCAGACAGACCTGTGAGGAGAGAGTCAAACAGACAAGTGAGGAGAGAGTCAAACAGAACCGGGGGGGAGAGAGTCAGACAGACCTGTGAGGAGTGAGTCAGACAGACCTGTGAGGAGTGAGTCAGACAGACCTGTGAGGAGAGAGTCAGACAGACCTGTGAGGAGAGAGTCAGACAGACCTGTGAGGAGAGAGTCAAACAGACCTGTGAGGAGCGAGTCAGACAGACCTGTGAGGAGAGAGTCAGACAGACCTGTGAGGAGAGAGTCAGACAGACCTGTGAGGAGAGAGTCAGACAGACCTGTGAGGAGAGAGTCAGACAGACCTGTGAGGAGAGAGTCAGACAGACCTGTGAGGAGTGAGTCAAACAGACCTGTGAGGAGTCAGACAGACCTGTGAGGAGAGAGTCAGACAGACCTGTGAGGAGAGAGTCAGACAGACCTGTGAGGAGAGAGTCAGACAGACTTGTGAGGAGAGAGTCAAACAGACCTGTGAGGAGCGAGTCAGACAGACCTGTGAGGAGAGAGTCAGACAGACCTGTGAGGAGAGAGTCAGACAGACCTGTGAGGAGCGAGTCAGACAGACCTGTGAGGAGAGAGTCAGACAGACCTGTGAGGAGAGAGTCAGACAGACCTGTCTTCAGCTGAAGACCAAAACAATCCTATTAAAGAGAGTGATGGAATGATAGACTGTCAGGGAAGGAACAGATCTTCAGGAAGCCACAAGAGTCTTAACAGTTTAATTCACCCTGAACTCACCTTTCCGTGTGTGAGCTAGGGTCCCACAGTGAGGCTTGACACAGTTGTACATGACACAGCCACGTCTCCTCACCCAATGGGACCGTTGTTTTGTTGGGAAAAGGACATCTGGAGGATGTCATGAGGAGGAGGATGGGACGGGGAGAGGGGAGGAGAGACTTAGGGGGGAAGGGAGAGACCGGTGCCAAAGGCACATAGGGTCAGACAGGAAGTGACCACTCTCTCTCCGTTTCCTGTCAGGAAGAGCATAGAGGGTCGTCTGGGTCACACGGAGAGCATCAACAACTCAGCCTCAGTCTTTGGGCTGGAGCCATTTTATATACAACAGTAAATTACTGCATGAGACAGACAGCCATATAAGGTGCTGCGAGGTTGTTCATGCTGTATGTGAGTGGAGCTTCCTGTTATGGTTCCATGTGATTACTGCACTGTTCTGACCTTCACTCACTCTTTGAGGCCCTATCTAACCCCAGTCACTACCACAGCATAGAAATGCGCACAGTAGACCAGATACAGTCCCTCAGCTAGAGGGTTAGCGCTTGTCTGTTCGACGTTCCCATGTTTCTTCTTTTGCCAGTTTATATCTGTCACGCCCTGATCTGTTTCGCCCGTTCCTGTGATTGTCTCCACCCCCTCCAGGTGTCGCTTACTTTTCCCAGTGTATTTATCCCTGTGTTTCCTGTCTCTCTGTGCCAGTTCGTCTTGTATGTTTTCTCAAGTCAACCAGTGTGTTTTTCCTTTACTCCTTTTTCTAGTCCTCCCGGTTTTGACCCTTGTCTGTTTCTGGACTCTGTACCTGCCTGCCTGACCATTCTGCCTGCTTTGACCATTCTGCCTGCTTTGACCATTCTGCCTGCTTTGACCATTCTGCCTGTCTGCCACTCTGTACCTCCTGGACTCTGATCTAGTTTTGACCTTTAACCTGTCCACGACCATTCTCTTGCCCACCTCTTTGGATGATTAAATATTGTAAGACTCCAACCATCTGCCGCTTGTGTCTGTACCTGGGTCTCGCCTTGATAATATCCTGGGCTTTATATGTGAGGTATATGATTTATGGTCTGGAATAGGAAGGGTAATGTATTCACAAATTCCTGGTGAGGGATTATTCCTCATGGGAATGTCATGGTCCTACATCATATCCTGTTGGATTAATTCTCTGTAATAACCAGGTAACATGATTTCCAATCAAACCTCCATTTGGACATGTCACCGTTTACAGAATATATTTTAGTAATTTTGTGTATGTTCTCTACATTAGCATCCATTAGGGCCTATGAAAACCTAATTGGGTCTTAATTAAAGGAAGATAATGTTTATAGGGCCCTATAAAATCTGGGATACAGAACTCGGACAGAGTCCAGACATTAAATCGTAATTCAACAAAATAAAAAAATGAATTGAACTTAGTAAGGAAATCAACTAAATGTATTGAAAATGAATTAATTTGCCAAAGTTTATCATACGACATGAACAGAATACATCAGTGATTCGTATTTCCTGCAACTTTCTGAAGAGGCGATGAGAATTCTCCGTCTGTGTAGCCGAGCGAGGCTAATGAAAAGTCTTCTGGTAGATGGAAAGGCTTTCCAGAACACCTTCTCAATGAAATGTTAACTAGCTACAATGTAGCCTATGCCTACCTGGCAGAATTATATCATGATTATTTCCGTCAATCCAGTTGGTATTTGTTTCGCAAAATCTACCAACACGTGCGCTACAAAACCACCCGCTAAAAACCACACTGGAATTAAAGGGTTATACTACACCCAACAATGTAAATAAAATAACAAAATATCCTAGACGTCAAAAGTGGTCCCCTGATGTGGTTTAAACATTGTTGTGGACTTTAGAGCATCCAAATGTGTTGTTTTTCTATTTCTTTTTTTAAAGTGTGATTTTTTTTTAGGGTGGAAACCTGAAAAAACAAGGGAAAAGGAAACCTTGAAAAACAAAACAGATTTTTATAGGGCCCTGTGTTTATATTTCCTTGGTGAAGCTACCTTGATGCCCAGCAGATAAAAAGTCTCCACATCATCAAATATTTACAAGGCTAGTGTTAGTTAACTCAGCGTTTAACAAGAGAGTGTGGTGCTGCTACACACCCATTGAGAGGGTCTGAGATGTGAGAACACACACACACACACACACACACACACACACACACACACACACACACACACACACACACACACACACACACACACACACACACACACACACACACACACACACACACACACACACACACACACACACACACACCACCTAACAGGGAGAAATAGAGAATGTGTGTCTGCTGCATGTTAATGTGTCCCACAGGAGAGAACACTAAGTGATAAAAGCCTACTCTGTAGAAGAGCTGTTCACTCCATCTCATCCTCTATCCCCACCTGAGGCTCTGGGTATACTACTGTAAATCAACGTGCTGGATGAGTAATTGGTAGTCAGGAGTGAAACAGTGAATAAGTGATACAGTGAGTGAGCTCATTGAATGGATGAAACAGTGGTAGCTATGAGTGAGTGAGTGTGAATTGGTGAGTTTTATCCCAACATCAGGCATGGGAAGTAATGCATGAGGAAGAGAGTGTGTGTGTGTGTGTGTGTGTGGAGGAAATTGAAAGTCAATCAATAGACCACCGAGGCAAAGAGAATGAGGGAAGGAATGGATGACTGACTGCCTGGTGAGGTGAGTGACAGAGGCAGCTGGCTGTGTGTCTGTGTGCAGAGGTTCTCAGCAGCCTTCCAAATGAAATGAGCTGCCAAGCCAAGTCCTTTAGCACAGTTTGCAGCAGGGATTCAAGGTCAGTGCTGTTGATTCTGCTGATGCGTTTTATTCTCTGGTGCCAGTGATGCTGTGCTGTGTGTCTGGGGGGGGGGCAGCCTTTTACGCCAGCCTTTCCCCCCACCACACACACGTCCTTCCTTCCATTATCACCCCGGTGCTCCACTGCAAGTTAGTGTGCATTTAGCTGTTAAATTAAATGGGGGAAGGGTGGTGGTGGCGGTCCTAGCCGTAGAGCCTGGATACCCTTGCTGGTGTGCTGCGTAGCAAGCAGGAGATGGATGGGGAGAGGTGTCCTGATTTCGCATGTGACCACAGTAATTGTGTTATATTGGAGGTGGGGGCTGTGAGGCCATCAGCGGGAGGGCAGGGTTACACCTCTGTCTCCCCCTCCCCTTCTTCTTCCTCAACACAGAGACATGTAGAAAATTCTGACTGTCATTTTCACATATTAGAATCTGGGTTACTCTTTGATTTTGAAGCATGCTTGGCCAATTTATTCAATGAGTTATACATTTAAATCCATGATTATTTAAACAAAAAGTGTTTTGAGATCTTGGTAAGTGAATCATCTATGATGGATACGTACAGTAGTTCTTTCCTCTGACCTCCTATCCTCCCTCTCTTCCTCCAGGCACCATGAGGCCGGTCCACAGGAACTTCTATGAGCCGTCGTCGGCCCCGGGGAAGGGTGTGGTGTGGGAGTGGGAGAACGACAGCGGCTCCTGGACGCCCTACGACATGGAGATCTGTGTGACCATCCAGAACGCCTATGAGAAGCAGCACCCCTGGCTGGACCTGACCTCTCTGGGCTTCTGCTACCTCATTGACTTCAACAGTATGGTCCAGACCAACCGGCAGAGCCAGAGGAAACGCCGCCTGCGCCGACGCATGGACCTGGCCTACCCTCTCATCATGGGCTCCATCCCCAAGTCCCAGTCGTGGCCTGTGGGCGCCAGCTCCGGCCAACCCTGCTCCTGCCAGCAGTGCATTCTAGTCAACAGCACGCGGGCCGCCTCCAACGCCATCCTGGCCTCTCAGCGTCGTAAGCTGTACGGAGGGGCCGCAGGAGCTCCAGGGGCCACAGGCACGCTCAATGTGGTACGGCAGAGTAACACTTTCGCCGGGACCACACTCTGGTCCCCAACCTCCGGTGCCGGGAGCAACAACATACAGCATAACAACATAAGTGCAGGAAGTGGCCAAGCTAAAGTTGAACAGGTGCAGTCGCCCCTGTCTAGTTCCAACTTCCCTTGTTCCCCGGCCCTGCCGTCCCTTCCGCTTGCACATGGCCACTCCCACACCCATGCACACTCCCACGGCCACCATGTCATCATCAACGGGCAGAACAATCTGAACCGGCCAGGAACCCAGCGCATTTCCATGGGCACTGCTAGAGGAGCCATCCCACCAGGGTAACCAGGATTCATTTAGATTACATTCCACTATAGATTTGCAAACCAAAACCACATCTCTTTTAGTATGAACATTAGAATAACACACAAGCAGTAGGGACATAACAAAAGCACATTAGGCTAGTCTATAGATTGCTTTTTCAATGAGATGACAATAGATTAAAGTAATTTGAAGGTAAAAAAAGGAAAATAAGAACACCATCTCGCTCTGTCTGTCTACCTGTCTAATGTGCCATACAGTTTTAGAATATCTCTGTTGACATACTGTATACAGCGTATGTGTCTGGTGCATTGTGTTGTGTTGCATCACATTATGTCTCTTTGTCTCTCGCACTCTCTCTCTCTCTCTCTCTCTCCCTCTATCTCGTTCTCTCTATCTCGCTCTCTCTCTCTTTCTCTCTCTCTTTCTCTCTCTCCCTCTATCTCGTTCTCTCTATCTCACTCTCTTTTCTCTCTCTCTCTCTCTCTCTCTCTCTCTCTCTCTCTCTCTCTCTCTCTCTCTCTCTCTCTCTCTCTCTCTCTCTCTCTCCCTCTATCTCGTTCTCTCTATCTCTCTATTTCTCTCTCTCTCTCTCTCTTTCTCTCTTTTTCTCTCTCTCTGTCTTTCTTTCTCTCCCTTTTCTATCTCTATGTTGTATGTCTGCTGATTTACTGCACTTCTTGTTAACTGGGTGATCAATGGCTCTGCAGTGGGAGCTCCAGGTTCTGGGTGCATTGACAGCTCTAATTCCTCTCCTCTCCTCTCCTCTCCTCTCCTCTCCTCTCCTCTCCTCTCCTCTCCTCTCCTCTCCTCTCCTCTCCTCTCCTCTCCTCTCTACTCTACTCTACTCTACTCTACTCTACTCTACTCTCCTCTGCTCTTTCTCCTGTTTCATCTCTTCTCTCTACTCCTCTCTCTGCACTGGGGAGTGTGGGGAACTGTTCTGCTCTACATTTGAATCTTAGCATGGTTGTCCTGGATATCAAGCTTACACTTGCCTCAATAGACTCCAAATAGCTGTTTTCTGCTCAATGCCTCTAATTTTACCCAGTAATTTTTTACCACACAGTAAGCTATGTGTCATTATATTATTCTATGCGGAACACTGTGTGTGTTCTGTTGTTTGTGTGTGTGAAGGTGTGTTCAGTAAGCTATGTGTAATTATGTTCTATGCGGAACACTGTGTGTGTTCTGTTGTTTGTGTGTGTGAAGGTGTGTTCAGTAAGCTATGTGTAATTATGTTCTATGCGGAACACTATGTGTGTTCTGTTGTTTGTGTGTGTGAAGGTGTGTTCAGTAAGCTATGTGTCATTATATTCTATGTGTAACGGCGTTCGTCTGTTGAAAGAGAGTCCGACCAAAATGCGGCGTGGTGGATACTCATGTTCTTTAATGAAAATAAACAACGATACATGAAATAACTAAATTTATACAAAACAACAAACGCAGAGACAGGAACAATCACCCACAAAACACACAGTGAAACCTAGGCTACCTAAATATGGTTCCCAATCAGAGACAACGAGAATCACCTGACTCAGGCAACCAAGCCTATGCTAGACACCCCTACTCAGCCGCAATCCCAATACCTACTAAACCCCAATACAAAAACACACCACAACATAAACCCATGTCACACCCTGGCCTGACCAAATAAATAACGAAAACACAAAATACTAAGACCAAGGCGTGACACTATGCTGAACACTGTATGTGTGTTCTCTTGTTTGTGTGTGTGAAGGTGTGTTCTTGTGGAAGTGTATGCCTGTGTGTGCGTGTGTAAAGTTGTGCTCCCATGTAGCTGTGGAAACCCATTTGCCATGGAGGCAGAGATACACTGGGGAGAGGTGAATAATGGATCAAGGAAAAATGGGAGCTTGAGCAGAGCGATCCGACCTGAGAGCAATTTAGTGAAGGGAACTAAAGGAAAGTAGTGTCTCGAACTGTAACCAATACCGTTGTTCCTATCAAATCAAATCAAATGTATTTATATAGCCCTTCGTACATCAGCTGATATCTCAAAGTGCTGTACAGAAACCCAGCCTAAAACCCCAAACAGCAAGCAATGCAGGTGTAGAAGCACGGTGGCTAGGAAAAACTCCCTAGAAAGGCCAACACCTAGGAAGAAACCTAGAGAGGAACCAGGCTATGAGGAGTGGCCAGTCCTCTTCTGGCTGTCCTGGGTAGAGAGGAACCAGGCTATGAGGGGTGGCCAGTCCTCTTCTGGCTGTACTGGGTAGAGAGGAACCAGGCTATGAGGGGTGGCCAGTCCTCTTCTGGCTGTCCTGGGTAGAGAGGAACCCGGCTATGAGGGGTGGCCAGTCCTCTTCTGGCTGTACTGGGTAGAGAGGAACCAGGCTATGAGGGGTGGCCAGTCCTCTTCTGGCTGTACTGGGTAGAGAGGAACCAGGCTATGAGGGGTGGCCAGTCCTCTTCTGGCTGTACTGGGTAGAGAGGAACCAGGCTATGAGGGGTGGCCAGTCCTGTTCTGGCTGTACTGGGTAGAGAGGAACCAGGCTATGAGGGGTGGCCAGTCCTCTTCTGGCTGTACTGGGTAGAGAGGAACCAGGCTATGAGGGGTGGCCAGTCCTCTTCTGGCTGTACTGGGTAGAGAGGAACTAGGCTATGAGGGGTGGCCAGTCCTGTTCTGGCTGTACTGGGTAGAGAGGAACCAGGCTATGAGGGGTGGCCAGTCCTGTTCTGGCTGTACTGGGTAGAGAGGAACCAGGCTATGAGGGGTGGCCAGTCCTGTTCTGGCTGTACTGGGTAGAGAGGAACCAGGCTATGAGGGGTGGCCAGTCCTGTTCTGGCTGTCCTGGGTAGAGAGGAACCAGGCTATGAGGGGTGGCCAGTCCTGTTCTGGCTGTCCTGGGTAGAGAGGAACCAGGCTATGAGGGGTGGTCAGTCCTGTTCTGGCTGTACTGGGTAGAGAGGAACCAGGCTATGAGGGGTGGCCAGTCCTCTTCTGGCTGTACTGGGTAGAGAGGAACCAGGCTATGAGGGGTGGCCAGTCCTGTTCTGGCTGTACTGGGTAGAGAGGAACCAGGCTATGAGGGGTGGCCAGTCCTCTTCTGGCTGTACTGGGTAGAGAGGAACCAGGCTATGAGGGGTGGCCAGTCCTCTTCTGGCTGTACTGGGTAGAGAGGAACCAGGCTATGAGGGGTGGCCAGTCCTGTTCTGGCTGTACTGGGTAGAGAGGAACCAGGCTATGAGGGGTGGCCAGTCCTGTTCTGGCTGTACTGGGTAGAGAGGAACCAGGCTATGAGGGGTGGCCAGTCCTGTTCTGGCTGTACTGGGTAGAGAGGAACCAGGCTATGAGGGGTGGCCAGTCCTGTTCTGGCTGTACTGGGTAGAGAGGAACCAGGCTATGAGGGGTGGCCAGTCCTGTTCTGGCTGTACTGGGTAGAGAGGAACCAGGCTATGAGGGGTGGCCAGTCCTGTTCTGGCTGTACTGGGTAGAGAGGAACCAGGCTATGAGGGGAGGCCAGTCCTGTTCTGGCTGTCCTGTTTTCTATCCTGTTTTCTTTACTAAAATAAACCCTCTGATGATCTCATTTCATTCCATTTCCCTTTCACAGCTTATGGGGAGAAGCACAGTTAGACAGTATGTATTGAAATGATACTGTCCTTCAGGCAGACTTCACAAGGCCTAGTTCTGTGTAAGGGAATGTGTGTGTGTGTGTGTGTGTGTGTGTGTGTGTGTGTGTGTGTGTGTGTGTGTGTGTGTGTGTGTGTGTGTGTGTGTGTGTGTGTGTGTGTGTGTGTGTGTGTGTGTGTGTGTGTGTGTGTGTGTGTGTGTGTGTGTGTGTGTGTGTGTGTCTGTGTGAGCCAGCTGAGAACCCCTGTAGTGATTTTTAAGGGTCCTATCAAATCAGAGGGCTGGAGTGGATGGAGTGCTCGTTTCTCACCTCTCTGCGCAGTAGGCGGGAGGGAGCTGTGAGAGGCTGTGGGAGAAGACTGAGATAAAAAATGGAGCGAGACAGAGTGAGAAAGGGTTGAGGTGGAGAACAACATTTCCCAGGCGTGTGGCTCTGTACACACAGGATGAGTGTGGTTAACAACTACACACACAGGAGGACACAGACACGTGAACTCCCTCACATATTCTCACCAGTGCATTGCAGACAGATAACACAGAAACCCACGCAGAATAGAAACATTTCAAGTTGTTTTTTCTCACACACCCACACCCAAATATCACTTGTTTTATACATAAACTCGTAAACTCACTGCGTCCTTTCTGTTCTCTGTGCTGATTTTGAAACCCACTCAGGGTTGATGGTGTGAAGTAGCTGAAAAGAAAACATGCGTCTTGTCTGATGTTGCAGTAATTCTCTCCATAGTAAATGTTCAAATAACATGTTCCATTCTGCAGCACTGTGGAGTATGAATTTCACACTTGCCGGTAGTAGGCAGGTGCTATATTACACATCTATACACATTGTAAGTTGTCACCAGTGACAAAGAATGTCTCTGAAATAATAACCTTGTGAGAACATGTAGGTGTTTATCATTTTTATTTATTTATTTCACCTTTATTTAACCAGGTAGGCCAGTTGAGAACACCTTTATTTAACCAGGTAGGCCAGTTAAGAACACCTTTATTTAACCAGGTAGGCCAGTTGAGAACACCTTTATTTAACCAGGTAGGCCAGTTGAGAACACCTTTATTTAACCAGGTAGGCCAGTTGAGAACACCTTTATTTAACCAGGTAGGCCAGTTGAGAACACCTTTATTTAACCAGGTAGGCCAGTTGAGAACACCTTTATTTAACCAGGTAGGCCAGTTGAGAACACCTTTATTTAACCAGGTAGGCCAGTTTAGAACACCTTTATTTAACCAGGTAGGCCAGTTGAGAACACCTTTATTTAACCAGGTAGGCCAGTTGAGAACACCTTTATTTAACCAGGTAGGCCAGTTGAGAACACCTTTATTTAACCAGGTAGGCCAGTTGAGAACAAGTTCTCATTTACAACTGCGACCTGGCCAAGATAAAGCAAAGCAGCACGACAAAAGCAACAACACAGAGTTACACATAAACAAACGTACAGTCAATAACACAACAGATAAATCTATGTAGTGTGTGCAAATGTAGAAGAGTAGGGAGGTAAAGGCAATAAATAGGTCATAAAGGCAAAATAATTACACTTTAGCATTAATACTGGAGTGAAAGAGGTGCAGATGATGATGTGCAAGTAAAGATACTGGGGTGCAAAAGAGCAAGAGGGTAAGTAACAATATGGGGATGAGGTAGTTGGGTGTGCTATTTACGGATTGACTGTGCTCTGACACCTGATGCTTAAAGTTAGTTAGGGAGATATAAGACTCCTTAGTTTTACTCGCATTTAAAAGCAGTTGGAGGCCTCGGAGGGAGATAGGAGTTAGTATAATGAGCTAGTTTACGCCTGGATAATTTCAGGCTTAGTCTCAATCTCCTCGAACATGGCTGTTGTAATGTAGTCATGATTATCAGAGGTGGAGTGGAGCTTGCCTTGCTACCCAGACTCCTTGCTACAGCCAAACGCTACGCACAAGGATGTTAGTTTCTTCTCTGCAATGAACACATTTGGGTTAGTCTGACTGGTCCAGAAACCGATGGGTTTGGCCAGAGCCAGAACACAGGCGGCAGTTTGAAAAGTCGTCATTGACTTGATATTCTGATTGGTTAGGGACGATCCAATCAGTGATGACTTTGTTTTGTACAATGACCCTCGTGCGCCTCGTCACCACAAACAACTTCCATGGTGACAGTCTCAGACTAAAGTATGTAGCGAACGACAGAGCAGCGAAAAAATTTGTGTTTATATTTACATTACCAGTCAAAAGTTTGGACACACCTACTCCTTCAAGGGTTTTTCATTCGTTTGACTATTTATAATAGTGAAGACATCAAAACTTTGAAATAACAAATTTGGAATCATAGTACCCAAACAAATCCAAATATATTTTATATTTAAGATTCTTCAAAGTCGCCACCCTTTGCCTTGATGACAGCTTTGCACACTCTTGGCATTCTCTCAACCAGCTTCATAAGGTAGTCACCTGGAATACATTTCAATTAACATGCGTGCCTTGTTAAAAGTACATTTGTGGAATTTCTTTCCTTTTAAAACCTCTTGGAACTACCCATCCGGGAGAATTGTCATCAACTACACTAGCGCAACGGTCAAAAAATATTACTCAAAAATATTCATGAAATCACAAGTGAAATATAGTGAAACACAGCTTAGCCTTTTGTTAATCACCCTGTCATCTCAGATTTTGAAATTATACTTTACAGCCAAAGCAAGACAAGCGTTTGTGTAAGTTTATCGATAGCCTAGCATAGCATTATGTCCAGCTAGCAGCAGGAAGCTTGGTCACGAAAATCAGAAAAGCAATCAAATGAACCGTTTACCTTTGATGATCTTCGGATGTTTTCACTGACGAGACTCCCAGTTAGACAGCAATGTTCCTTTTGTTCCATAAAGATTATTTTTATACCCTTTTGTTGGTCACGTTATGTTGAGAAATCCACCGGAATTAGCGGTCACGACAACGCCGATAATAATATAATATCGACAGAAACATGGCAAACGTTTTTTATAATCAATCCTCAAGGTGTTTTTCAAATATCTATTTGACGATATATCAACCGGGACAATTGACTTTTCAGTAGGAGCGAGTGGAAAAATGACTTCCTCTGTCCTTTACGCAAGAATCACTCTGAGAGCCCTCAGCTGGCCACTTATGCAATGTAGTCGTTTACACTCATTCTTCAAAATAAAGGCCCGAAACTACGTCTAAAGGCTTCCTCAGGGAAGCCACAGAAAAAGGAATCTGGTTGATATCCTTTTCAATGGGAAATAGGGATGCATAGAAAGACAGGGGTTTCAAAATAAGAGTCACTTCCTGATTGGATTTTTCTCAGGATTTCGACTGCAATATCAGTTCTGTTATACTCACAGACAATATTTCTACAGTTTTGGAAACTTTAGAGTGTTTTCTATCCTAAGCTGTCAATTATATGCATATTCTAGCATCTGGTCCTGAGAAATAGGCGGTTTACTTTGGTAACGTTATTTTTCCAAAAATAAAAATAGTGCCCCCTAGTTTCAAGAGGTTTTAATGAGTTTGAGCCAATCAGCTGTGTTGTGACAAGGTAGGGTTGGTATACAGAAGAGAGCCCTATTTGGTAAAAGGCCAAGTCCATATTATAGCAAGAACAGCTCAAATAAGCAAAAAGAAACAACAGTCCATCATTACTTTAAGAAATGAAGGTCAGTCAATCAGGAAAATTTGAAGAACTTTGAAACTTTCTTCAATTGCAGTCACAAAAACCATCAAGCGCTATGATTAAACTGGCTCTCATGAGGAACGCCACAGGAAAGCAAGACCCATAGTTACCTCTACTGCATAGGATACATTCATTAGAGTTTCCAGCCTCAGAAATTGCAGCCCAAATAAATGCTTCACAGAGTTCAAGTAACAGACACATCTCAACATCAACTGTTCAGAGGAGACTGCGTGAATCAGGCCTTCATGGTTGAATTGCTGCAAAGAAACCACTACTAAAGGACACTAATAATAAGAAGAGACTTGCATGGGCCAAGAAACACGAGCAATGGACATTAGACCAGTGTAAATCTGTCCTTTGGTCTGATAAGTCCAAATTTGAGATTTTTGGTTCCAACCGCCGTGTCTTTTTGTAAGACACTGTGTTGGTGAACAGATGATCTCTGCATGCGAGATCATCCGTTCATCCGATCTCTGCAAAAATAATTGAGTCATCTGTTGCCTGTAAGCTCGATAAATTATTCTAAATATTTTCAAAGAAGTGTGGATCATCATTATTTGGACCAAATAGATTGAGCCAAATCTGTTTATGGTCCAATCGAATAGTTTGCACACTTGGTTCAAAATGATTGTTAATTAATATCATCACCCCTTTCAAGTTTCTTTGCCTACGGGATAAATATATTTAGTCCCCCCAGTCCCTTTCCCATTAAAATTTGTCTAAAGGGGTGATGATACTGTTCAACAGTTTGGGGTCACTAGAAAGAGGAGTGGGAGGCCCCGGTGCACAACTGAGCAAGAGGACAAGTACATTAGAGTGTCTAGGTTGAGAAACAGATGCCTCACAAGTCCTCAACTGGCAGCTTCATTAAATAGTGCCCGCAAAACACCCGTCTCAACGTCAACAGTGAAGAGACGACTCCGGGATGCTGGCCTTCTAGGCAGAGTTCCTCTATCCAGTGTCTGTGTTCTTTTCCCCATCTTAATCTTTTATTTTTATTGGCCAGTCGGAGATGTGGCTTTTTCTTTCCAACTCTGCCTAGAAGGCCAGCATCCCAGAGTCGCCTCTTCACTGTTGACGTTGAGACTGGTGTTTTGCGGGTACTATTTAATGAAGCTGCCAGTTGAGGACGGATCGTCTTTTGAGGACTGATCGTTTTTTCTTATTATCTGTTAAACCATTACATTTATAACTAGCTATACTTATTTCACCACCTACCATAATGAGATACAAGTTTCGATTATACTTACCATAATATATGTTTGAAAACTTACCATTAAGAAGTACCATGATAATTGAATGTTTATATAGCTGTACCATGCTATTTGCACTGTTAAGAATACTGCAGCGATGACTAAGTAAACCTCTAATTGTCCTCTAATATTCCACCTACTAAAACCTCTCCCACATCCCAAGTTGGGTTGTCATCCCAGTGTCTGGCTGACCACCCCTTTACACATGGATCCTAGGGTCTTCAAGAGATAGGGGCCCATCCTTTAAAAAGAACACATGGTGCCACCTACATTACAGGTCTAGATTTGCAGCGGAATAATTTTGTGCTTGTCTTCTATGGCTAGTAAAGAGCATCACCTACTGGTCTGGGTAGGCATGTCACATTTGCTTTTCATATTGAGTTTCCACGGTTTTCATCTGCTATTCGCTTTCCAACGGGACTTTACTTTTGATCTTCTGTACCTGAATCACAAATGTCAGAATGTGTATCAGTAAAAACAACCTCAGAACTACGAACACATTCATCCAAAGTAGGAAGAAAGTGGAATTTAAAAGATGTTTGTGTTCCAACAAGGCCTTTGATTCTTTGCCTATCTGGAGTGTACAGAGCACTCCTCTTATGAACGTTTCCTCTGTGATCATACCAAATGGTTAACTCAAAACTTGCCATATATCTGGACATTGGGTTTCTCAGGGAATTTTACAGTTATAGTAAAGGACAGAGAGGCAGTTTGCAGGTGAGTTGTTTGGTTTTGTAATTTCAACATCAGGAAGTCACTTCCTCATCTCAACTTCCTCAATTCACTTCCGCATTAGAGCACAGAGAAACACAATCTAAGGTTTTGTGCTGTCAGACAGGAAATGTTAGTTTTACTTTATCTGTGTGTGCTAAAGATGGCTGAGGGGGATACATGGTAAGAGAGATCCTTTCTACTTGCACGACTAGCTTGTTTGATAATGAGGCTGTGAATAGTACTTTACTCTGCAATTGCCCAGCAGTTCTCTCTGCCCTTGGCTGAGTGAGTAAGGCTTGTTTTGGTGCTCATGTCTCCTTGTGTTACGTGATTATTACCAACGTTGTCCTCTGTTCAGACTGGAGAGCAGAGCTAGCTCTCTAAAGAGGGGAAGCCAGTGGATGAAGCAGGGATTACACAGCCGTGTGTGTTACCTGCCCTTCTCTGCTCTCCACTAGACCCCCTAGCCCTGCCTCAGTCCTGTCTCAGCCCTGTCTCAGCCCTGTCTAAGCCCTGTCTCAGCCCTGTCTCAGTCCTGTCTCAGCCCTGTCTAAGCCCTGTTTCCATTAGATTGAATTAAAGGAGAAATAACTGAATAAATCATGAAGGCCCATCCAGACCAAACCGATGCTATGTAAGAGATGCTCTGTGTCATTATTGCTTATTTGTCTGTTTTGAGAGTGCTTTGTAAAGTGCATTACTGATGTTGTTCTCTTCCCCTGGGCATAACCAGGGGCAGGGTCTGCCTTCCTCTCCCAGTCCTCCAGCACATCAATATGCGATTAAGCACTTTTTGAGTTTTCTCCTCTCCTCCTCCTCCTCCCTGTCTTCCTGGTGCATGATAAACAGACGATGAGATATAAGGGCTCCGTCAGCACTTCTGTAACTGGGCCTAATTTGGTCTCTGTATCCGGAGGAAATCACATCGCTCTCAGCCTAATTAATTCCTGCTCAAGTCAGGCTGGAGAGTCAGTCTTGGAGAGAGGGGAGGAGAGTGAATAGAGGAGAAGAGAGGGATGGAGGAGAGGAAGGGTAGACGGGACTGTGAAAAGGGAACAGAGGATGAAGAGAGTGATAAGGGTTGATGGAGGGGAAGAGAAAAAGAGGTTACTGGGTCTGTATTCTCTCGTGGAATTGACTTGAAAGTGAAATACCAGAAGACAGTGTTGTTTTACTGTACGTTTGTAACGTACTACCTCCTGATCAAATCTGAACACCAGTTTTAATAATAGATGAAAATACAGCTAAATGATCAGTAGGAGTGACTGTGAGGCTTTTCTGTGTGCAGCATGGCATCCAGCTGTGAACTCGTGACCATGTCCCTGCCCACACAGGGAGAGGAGCAGAGGGGGGGGATCTAGGTCAGCAGTGGCCCATCGCATGAATCCCAGCCCGAGCCCCAGCTGCAGGAGGGACCAGGTCACTGGCCCCAGAGACGGTCCCTTCCCTGAAACAGTTCAATGATAAAGAGCAGAGCAGAGAAGAAGAGGGATGCTATAACCCTACATACGCTTACAGATTACACCCTGAATGTTGTCAGATCTTCAACCAAAACCTAATATTTTAAAAAAGGATCCAGAGTGAACAAATAACACAAAAATGTGATACTTATTTCACTTTTCTGCAACACTCAATTCCCCTTTGTGAAAAAGTAATTGCTCCCTTACATTGAATAATTGGTTGTGCCACCTTTAACTGCAATGACTGCAAGCAAACGTTTCATGTGGTTGTTGATCAGTCTCTCACGTCACCGTGGAGGAATGTTGGCCCACTCTTCCATGCAGAACTGCTTTAACTCAGCAACATTTGTAGGTTTTCAAGCATGAACTGCTTGTTTCAGGTCCTGTCAAAACATCTCAATCGGGTTTAGGTCTGGACTTTGACTAGGCCATTACAAAACGTTGCATTTGTTGCTTTTCAGCCATTCTGATGTAGACTTGATTGTGTGTTTTGGATCATTGTCTTGCTGCATGACCCAGCTGTGCCTCAGCTTCAGCACACAGACAGATGGCCTGACGTTCTCCTGTAGAATTCTCTGATACATAACAGAATGAATGATTCCTTCAATGATGGCAAGTTGTCCAGGTCCCGAGGCAGCAAAGCATCCCCAGACCATCACATTACCACCACCATATTTAACCGTTTCTGCACATTTCCACGCTGTTTAAAGGCACAGTCAACTTAGTGTATGTAAACTTCTGACCCCACTGGAATTGTGATGCAGTGAATTAAAAGTGAAATAATCTGTCTGTAAACAGTTGTTAGAAAAATGACTTGTGTCCTGCACAAAGTAGATGTCCTAACCGACTTGCCAAAACTATGGTTTGTCAACAAGAACTTTGTGGAGTGGTTGAAAAACGAGTTTTAATGACTCAAACCTAAGTGTATGTAAACAAAAACTAGCCTTTTTGAATTTTGTCTAACGTTAGTAGCTAGTAGCCTTGTCAAGGATGCGTCATTCATTTGTCACACTAAACGTGTTACAGAGCAAGCAGAACAATAGTAAACCTTGACTTTTTTGGTTGAAAAAACCCCTCTGGTGTCCAAGTTGACCTATTTTAAAGATTTTACTTGGCAAGTCAGTTAAGAACAAACTCTTATTGACAACGACTTGTAAAGCTCCCCCAGCCAAACCCTCCCATAACCCGGACAACACTGGGCCTATTGTGCACCTCCATATGGGACTCCCAACCATGGCCAGTTGTGATACAGCTCAGGTTTGAACTCGGGTCTGTAGTGCCACGTGCGATGTAGCACTGCGATGCAGTGACTTAGGCTGCTGTGCCACTCGGGAGGCCATCGGTTGGTGGATATAAAGTCTAAGATCTTTGGTTGGCTGATGAAGAATTCCTTATTGGAATAATCATGGCCAGCTGGTTTTGTTATCATAGGGCTAACTGTGCCAGGTTATCCCATGGGAGCAGATAACAAGAAATATTCTATCACATATTTCTATTTTATTTGGCTGATGCAGATTTTAAGACGCAGAAAAAGTTTACATTTTTTTCATGTTTGCAAGTGTGGACCAGGTGTTACTAAGAATAACTCGAGGGTCTTGTTAATTAAAAGCTTCAAGTAGGAGTTACTAGCTTCCCATATTTAGAAATGAAATGTGGCAAGAAATGCTGTTGTGTGTCTTTGTGCCACAAGAGTTTATATGGTTGAATGATCTCATGGTGTTAAAACATTACGCTTACAAATCCTGTAACACTTACACTGTCTCAAGGTGCACTCGCGTGTGTGTACACATGAGTGTGTGTACGCGTGTGTGTGTACGCATGGGTGTGTACGCATGGGTGTGTACGCGTGTGTGTGTACGCATGTGTGTGTACGCATGTGTGTGTATGCATGTGTGTGTACGCATGTGTGTGTACGCATGTGTGTGTACGCATGTGTGTGTATGCATGTGTGTGTATGCATGTGTGTGTATGCATGTGTGTGTATGCATGTGTGTGTACGCGTGGGTGTGTACGCGTGGGTGTGTATGCATGTGTGTGTACGCGTGGGTGTGTACGCGTGTGTGTGTACGCATGTGTGTGTATGCGTGTGTGTGTGTGTGTATGCATATGTGTGTATGCATGTGTGTGTATGCATGTGTGTGTATGCATGTGTGTGTATGCATGTGTGTGTATGCATGTGTGTGTATGCATGGGTGTGTACGCGTGGGTGTGTACGCGTGTGTGTGTATGCATGTGTGTGTATGCGTGTGTGTGTGTATGCGTGTGTGTGTGTATGCATGTGTGTGTATGCATGTGAGTGTACATGTGAGTGCCATGGGCTCTTTTATATGTTGCTCTCTCATGGTGAAAATGTATTGTTTAATCACAAACACTCCATGAAATTCCTGAATTATACATGTGTTTCAAGAGGCAGGCGCTCTTGATTTGAGATACTGTAAGTGCATGTTTAAATATAGGGAGGAATTCTCCCCGTGGGAATTGCCTAATTTGTTTTAGTTGAAAATGCCTGATTGTCTGCTTGAGCTGATTTGCGCGCACTGCAGACATGCCAGCACAATAATCTTATTGGCTCTTGGCCTTTCTCCAACACAATACATACGGGGTTTTTCGGCCTTCCTGAGCATAAATGGGCCACACATGCACACAGCTGTCTGACATGCATCATGCTATAGTATAGGCCATTACCCAGCTAGCTGACCTTGTCCTGGCCACAGCTTCATATCTCTACTCCTCAGCCCAGCCTGCATATCGCTACGCTAGTTCCCCTGAGAGTGAGCGGAGATAAGGCAGCTCAGACCCAGAGTGTCCAGGACACGTGGGCCTTTGTTAATTCTGTAAAGCTCATTGAAGGGCTCCCCTGGCACAGGAACACAGGGTCTACTCACATCAAAGCGGCCTTTCGTTAGGGATTTGTGAGGGAGGTGCTGAAGAGATACTGGGCTAAGGGTCCTGGACACTGCCTGTACATGGAAGAGAGAGACAGAGATGGAGAGAGAGAGGCCGGTGGGAGGGGCGGGTTCGTGTGGAGCACATCTAGTCAGAGCTGCTATTGGGGGAAGGGATCTCTTAGATCAATGGTATTAACGTTATATAATACCTTTGGGAAAGTAAGGCAGTTTTATTATTCTACTCTAATTCAGTGACGTGCTTCTTGCATGTACTGAAATACTGCGTAAATTAATACAGGATAATAATTCAATCATCAAAGCAATGGTCATTGCGTAAAGCGCTAAACTGTTTTGGTTGTGTTGACATCAAAATGGCTTCCTTTTCTTCTATTTGGTCCTCTCCATCACCGCAGATCGGGTGTTCTTTTCTCTGCACATAGAGTAGCAGAAGCAGCAGCAAAAGAAGCTCAGCCTGCGGTCTCTAACCCTAAAGCTCTAATCCTAGCTCTGACAGGTGACCTTTCCCTGCAGTCTGGTCTGCCCTGTGTGGGAGGGCACTCCATTACCAGACTGAAGCTGAGGCTGTGGTTTCTTAAAAGGGACTTACCAACACACACTCACACAAGCTCATCTTGACCCACATGCTTTGTGCACAGCTCTCTATCACTCCTATTTTAGATGTCTTTGCGAGTAAACAACAGTGGTGTGTGTGTGTGTGTGTGTGTGTGTGTGTGTGTGTGTGTGTGTGTGTGTGTGTGTGTGTGTGTGTGTGTGTGTGTGTGTGTGTGTGTGTGTGTGTGTGTGTGTGTGTGTGTGTGTGTGTGTGTGTGTGTGTGTGTGTGTGTGTGTGAGAGAGTGTGTGTGATCTCTAAGTGTCATTCTGAATCATGTTCTGGGACAGCAGTAACTGTTGATGAGCCAGGCTGTCTTGTTTGTGGTGTATTTGTTAGCTAGGACACGTGACTTGACCATGGACACTTTCGCACAATGGCGACATATTCTACATCTGTGTAAGTGTGGCCATTCTGACTGAGGAAGTACAGTACTTTATAACAGTGAACTATAGTGTCATTATGTTTAGTTTTCTGAAAACCGGACGATTTCATATTGGACGTTTTTCTCCCTGCAGGGTCCCGGCCCTCCCTGTTAAGAACTTGACTGGCTCTGGACCAGTTCACCCAGCAATTGCAGGTAATGGTTATATTTTTCTTCTCTTTTGCAATACATTTAATTTTTTATTCCCGTAGGCTGCATCTACACGAGTGCTTTACTTTTCGCATTCCATTCTTAGTCATAATACTAAACCAACACGGCTCTTTTCTTTCCTGTATGTATGTATGTGTGTGTGTGCCAGGTATGACAGGTATCCTGATGTGTGCTGCTGGCCTGCCTGTGTGTCTGACCCGAGCCCCTAAACCCATCCTGCACCCGCCGCCCATAAACAAGAGTGACATGAAGCCTGTGCCCGGGGTCAATGGCATCCGCCGCAAGACCAAGAAGAAGCACCTCAGGAAAGGTAAGTACAGGTGTAGGATCTTAATTTGATACCCTGTTGCAGGAGAACGTTCATATTATGCCAATTGTGGTGTAATTGAGGTTTAAAAAGGCTTCTGAAGTTTGTAATTTCCACTTTGAAATTTCAGAGTTGATTCTCCCTTAAGAAAAATGTATCAACCCCTACAAAAAAATGATAATTAATTCAAATCCATTCACATTTCCTGTTGCTGCATGATTATTTTCCTGCTGTAGAAAACTGGCTCAAGTTAAGATCCTACATCTGTATGTATGACAGGTGGGGTTCCCATGGACGCTGGAGGGGTGGGGCTGTCATGGAGTGTGAGAGGAATTCTATTGAGACATTAAGATGTAAAGTAAATCTCTCCTCTGGATAATCAGAATATCTTTATTCGCTAAGAACATTTAAACATATCTGGTATTTGACTTAGTGACTAGCTATAATAGGTAATAGAGACACAAGGTCAACATACAGGATATACAGTATAAATAGGGTAAACATACAACTCTGGAGTATACAATGATTTACAGTGATGACATACAATTTACAGAGGGGATATATCTATATATGGAGAGGTGTACATAGTGCAAATGCAGTATAGTGGAGTTATTATTATTTCACCTCATTGAAGGCAAGGTGCAGTGCTCGGCTCAATGCAAAGTTTTAATCCCTATGAGCCTGAGGGTCAGTTGGTGAGGGCCACAGTACCGGATAAGAAACTGTTCAGGCGGCAGTTGGTTTTGGTCATGATTGACTTGAACCATTTACCAGAGGGGATTCTTTGAAGGATGGGGTGTCCGAGGTGGGTGGGGTCTGCGATGATCTTTCCTACACGCTTCCTTGTCCTGGAGTCGTGCAGGTCCTCGATGGAGGACAGGTCAATCAATCAAATGTATTTTAAAAAATAATACAAAAATCAACTTACATTGCTACATCAAACATGTCTAGCAAACCAAACACAGGTATTAACAATACTCAAACATACAAAAAATATAAATAAAATACAAAAAAGAAACAATTTAAGTTGAATTATATCACTCTGAAAATATCTTATTATAATGATTCATGAAGATGTTATTCTTTTTGTTATTCACTATGGTTAGTGGTTTAATAAGATAATTAAATTCAATCAGAAAAATTTGGAATTTTTGTTTGTGTATAAAGTATTTGGCAGCAAGAATAAAAAAAATAACAATCATTTCAGTGGTTTTGTTATCATTGCAATAGTAACATATTATATATTTTATGTTAAAATTATAGGCAGTGTTCATAATGGTAAATAAGTACTTTGCAAGGTTTTCCCAAAATTCGGACACAAATTTACATTCAAAGAACAAGTGAGACAGATTCTCACCTTCTTTTTCACAGAAAACGCAGATATCACCAACAGCCACAAATGTGGAAAACATAGAATTACATGGATATATCTTATGCAAAATGTTGAAGTGCACTTCCTTAACTTTGTTTGGTATACAGTATTTGTAAGGTCTTAACCATGCATTTTTCCAGACAATGTCAGGAATAAGCATGTTCCAGAAAAACTTTCCTCTCGGTGTAAGTTGGTTTTGTGAATTAATAATTTGTCTTCTATATTTATTACAACAAGATTTCTCAAGTAAGCCCACACCTTCCAATCTGAGTTCTGGATAAACTTTGTGATCATTACCAAAGCTAAGATGAGTTTTCATTAGTGTAGTTAGACAACTGGGAACGGCTTTGATCACAGAAATAAACTCTCTGAAAGGTATTGGAAACTCTTTCAATGTTATAAATTGTTCATATGTGAGAATATTACCCTTGTTGTCGAAAATATCAAGAACAAAGTCAATATTCCTCTCATGCCAGCTGGGATAGAACAATGACTTATTCCTTACAGTTATGTCTGAATTATTCCACAAAAGAGCTTTATGAGGGGAAAAATTGTGCAGGAAACATATTTTCCAGGCCAGTAAAGCTTGTTGGTGAAACCTAGCCAATTTAGCAGGTAATCTTTCAGGAATATAATTACATTTCAGTAAAAATTGATGACCTCCCAATTTATTAAACATATTATTTGGAATGAAATACCATATTGAATCAGTATCGAACAAACATTTTTTCAACCAGTTTATCTTGAAAGTGTTATTTATGTAAACAAAGTCCAACACTTCAGCTCTTTGGTTAGAAAGGACAGATTTTTTTAGTTTGTGAGACTTATTTTTCCAGATGAAGTCAAGAAAGGTCTTATTGATCTCTTTACAAGTATCAGGATTTACACATAATGATAATGAGGGGTACACAAAACGAGACAGTCCTTCTGCCTTGGACAGAAGTACTCTGCCATGTATAGAAAGATCTCTTTGTAGCCAATTATTAAATATATTTTTAGTTCTCTTAATTTTAGGAGAGAAATTCAAATGTTGTCTGACTAAGTGTTTTTTTGACAGATGTATTCCTAAATATTTAACACAGTCCTTTACAGGAATATTTTCTATTTCTTTATCATCAGAGTCAAATAAACATAAGATTTCACATTTAGAAACATTCAGCATTAATCCTGATGCAATAGGAAATGCAGTTATAGCATTAAGGGCATGTGAGACCTGGTCTTTGTCTCTTACGAAAAGAGTAGTATCATCAGCCGGTTGGGAAATTTAGATTTATTTGTTAAAAATGGTTAAGCCATACAAATTTGCATCATTCAGAATATCTAGAGATAGAAGTTCCACAAGCAAAATGAATAAAAATGGCGAAATTGGGCATCCCCGTCGTACACTTCTGTTGATACTAAATCTTTTGGAAGTATTAAGGTTTAGTAGCATAGAACTATTTATATCTTTGTAAAAAATGCAAATTACTTTAATAAAATGTTCACCAAATCCAAAAAGTTTAAGAGACCTAAAGAGAAATTCATGTTCAATTGTGTCAAAGGCTTTACAGAAGTCCAGGAATAGGACAACCGCATCTGAGTCAATTGCATCTGAATAATTTTTAAGGTCCAAGACTAAACAAATGTTAGAGCTTATGTGAAGGCCCTTCATAAATCCTGTTAGTCTCATTTATAATGGTATCTATTCCTTTCTTTAATCTTTTGGCATAAAGCAGAGCAATCCATTTGTAATCAGTATTTAATAAAGTAATTGGTCTCCAATTGTCAATGAGAGAAAGGTCTTTATCAGGCTTCGGAAGCAATGAAATAAGGCCCTGTTTCATAGTGGAGACCATTTCCCCATTTTTAATGCAATCTTGAAACATATTCAAAATCGGGTCTTCTAGTAACTCAGGGGCAGGTGATTTCCCTTTTTTCATTGAATTCAGAGCCGCTCTAATTTCTCCCATTGACACAGGTGAATCGCAAACTGAGTGGAAATCATCCTCAATTACAGGGACATAATTCTGAATGTGGCAAATGTAGCTTTCACAACCATCATCCTGAAATTGAGAGCTGTAAAGGTTTTCATAAAAGGAATTGATAAATGATGATATTGTAATGGAATCTTTGCATAAAACATCGTTAATTTTGAGTGCAGTTATAGATTCTCATTTGTAGTTTCTCTTTTCAAGTGCAAAAAAGTAACTAGTGTTTCTTTCCCCCTCTTCAATCCATTTTGCTCTTAACCTTACAAAGGCGCCCTTTGCCAGATCCGTATAAGTCTGTTCTAATTCTAGTTGTAAAGACCTGAACACAGACTCTTCAGATAGATTATCTTTCTTTAGAAAACTGTCAAGCTTGCTCATCATCTCCTTTTCTCTAAGGTTCTTTAATTGCATCAGCTCTTTGGCGCGTTTAATGGTTACCACTCTGACTTTATATTTGAAAAATTCCCATCTACTTCCATGACCCAAGTCTTTTCTTGCAAAAATATCTTTAGCTGATGATTTGATATTTTCAATGAGATCAGTATCTTTAAGAAGTGTATTGTTTCATTTCCAATATCCTCAAGTACCTTTAGATTTTTTAGAAGCTTGTAAATTCAGGGAAAACAAGTGATGATCAGAAAAGGGAGCCAACTGATGATCTACATCTATAACAACTTGTAACAAAAAAGGGGACATTAGGAATAAATCTATTCTAGATTTACGTGACATAGTTTTGTTGGTCCAGGTATAACCCTTAGCATCTGGATTGAAATAACGCCAGGCATCCTCAACACAGAGATCCTTGCATAATGTAATGATAATGTTACTATTTTGAAGGTTTTGACTCGTTCTAGGAGGAAAACGATCAGCAGATGCATCAGGTGTTTCGTTAAAATCCCCTGAAATAATTAGAAAAGCCTCAGAGTATTTGTTGTTCAAATCCTGTACATTACAGATGATGAAAATAGCATTGACAAGTTTAACAGTTACTATGACCCATCTGCCATCTTGTGAAGATGTGGATTCAAGAATGTCACCTTTAAACGTGTGAATAAGTGTCAAAACACCAGCAGAATGATTTGATCCATGACTGAAATAGGCCATATCTCCCCATTGTGCTTTCCAAAATATCAAATCATTTTCACCTGAATGAGTTTCCTGAAGAAGGACAAAATCTGTATTACTGCGTTTACAGTATAAAAAATAAAGCTTTCCTTTTTGTAGGATTTCTCAAACCCCTAGCAATTCAGACTAACGATATTTAGTGAATTAAAATACGAACTCCTGCATTAAAAAATAAAGAACACAAATTGGATAACAAGTATTAATGTGAACAATAAAACAAACAGTGAACCTTGAGAGGATTACTTGACTGAAAACTACGCTCAGATGAGGTAGCGGTGGTTAACAGAATAACAAATCTATTTACTTCCTTTTCTTTGGCAAGAGTTCATCAGTTGTAGTTCGAACGGCACATGTATAATTGACAGTACATTAACTGTACTCATGGTAGTACTCACAGTTCCAATTAGCTTAATGTCAACAGAGTTACCCAGTAATCATTCTTCCTTGGATAAACACGTGTGGGCCCTTGAACCCCGCCTTCTGTATAAGCGGCCACAGTTTCTCTCTGGCAGCCTGATCCTGCGGTATCAGAGCTTCTTTGATGCGGAGTTTCTTCTCGCCCAGAAACTTGTTCCCCTTGGCCATTTTCCATATGATGTCCCTCCCTGTAAGGGCGCATAGTTAAGCGCAAGATGATATTGCGAGGGGGTCCATCAGATCTTTGTTTCCCAAGTCGATGTACCACATCAATCACGTCTCTTCGCCTGTCTTTGATGCATGGTGCCACTTTTCCCCAGGATATTAATGACTACTTCTCTAATATCCTCTCCCTCTACCGCTTTTACACCTTGGATTTTCAGATTCCACCTGCGAGAGTTCCTTTGAAGTGCAGCTACATTCTCACACAGCTCATTATTTTTGGATTGCATTTTCTTCAGCTCATTCTCTAGGAACGTTATATTTTCCTTGTTTCTCGCTCACAGTCTTGTGTAGTTGATTGACAGTTTCTGACAGATTATCGATCTTCTTTGATGTTTCTTCTGTAGCCCGCTCTATGATGGACACGTTGGAGAGCGAGGCGTCTTGTTTAGTAGACAGGGACCGGATTGCAGAGAAAAGTTCCGACATGGAAATGTCTTTTAGTTTTTTCACCGGTGGATTTTTACTTGGGGTCTGAGGTAAAAGAGGTTGCAAGGATTTCATCCTGGCCAGCTTTGTTCTTTCTCTTGCTTGAGATCGCGGCTTCTGGTGTATCCATGCTGCTCTGGTCCTCGTGGTGGCTAGCTAGCATGTCAGCCGTCTTCTGTGAGACTTGGATATTTCGTCTATTTTTGCCTTTCTGTCGTGTTCTTCCCATTCAACTTGACAAAAACAAACTCTAAACTTATCCCATGTCCATAAAAAAGTTATAGTTAGTTTCTTTCAATATTAATAGCCAATATTTGACTGTTAACCACCTAACCCTCAATATTGCTTTGAAGAGCGCGAAAACACTCCCTCTCACAGCGACGCCATCTTGGAGTCTCAATCAAATGTATTTATAAAGCCCTTTTTACATCAGCAGATGTCACAAAGAGCTATACAGAAACCCAGCCTAAAACTCCCAAACAGCAAGCAATGCAGATGTAGAAGCAGGTAGCTAATGACCCTCTCAGCATATTGAACAATGCACTCCCGGTGACCCTGGCGAAGGGGAAGGGAGGGCTCACGGTCACATTCACCACATTTCATTGGCTTCCCACCACATTGAAATGAACAGAGCTATTTCCACAAGCATAATTAAGATGAAGCTATTGTAGTGAGATGGGTTGATGATGATCCAGTGGTGATATGTGGTCGCTTTAGCTAAAATGGCACCAGGCCAATTTGATGACGTGGAAACCATAGGCGTCCCCAGGGGACTGCCTGTCCTAATTGGTCAGTGCATGATGTGGGTTTTTCAGCCCTGTTCCACCCAGATGTCTCCGCCATCTCTCCCCTCCACCTCCGGGCTGCAGACCCAGGCGGGGGCATTGGGACGGGAAGACACCACTGATTGATAGATGGGTTGCAGCCAATTGTGCCTGCATTGATGCAGCATAGCCCCCATGGAGCGAGGCAGAGAGGGAAAGAGATTTAGGGATATCCTGTTCCGGCTTCCGCTGTAAAGGAGGCCAGAGAGGCCTTTGATCTGGCAAATGAAACCATCAAAAAGGCAATGCCCGGAAAATGCATAATGCAGTCCTTCACCATATCTCTCCCTCTATCTCTCTCTCTCTATATCTCTCCCTCCATATCTCTCCATCTATATCTCTCCCTCTATCTCTCTCTCATTATCTCTCCCTCTATATCGCTCCCTCCATATCTCTCCCTCTATCGCTCTCTCTATATCTCTCCCTCCATATCTCTCCATCTATATATGTCCCTCTATATCTCTCTCTCATTATCTCTCCCTCTATATCTCTCCCTCTATATCTCTCTCTCATTATCTCTCTATCTCTCTCCCTCTATATCTCTCCCTCCATATCTCTCTCTATATATCTCTTTCTATATCGCTCTCTATATATCTCTCTATATAAGGATACACAAGGGAAAATAAATAAGCATAAATATGGGTTGTATTTACAATGGTGTTTGTTCTTTACTGGTTGCCCTTTTCTTGTGGCAACAGTTCACAAATCTTGCTGCTGTGATGGCACACTGTGGAATTTCACCCAGTAGATATGGGGGTTTATCAAAAATGGGTTTGTTTTCAAATTTTTTGTGGATCTGTGTAATCTGAGGGAAATATGTGTCTCTAATATGGTCATACATTGGACAGGAGGTTAGAAAGTGCATCTCTCTCGCTTCTCTGTCTCTTTCCCTCTCTTCCTCCCTTCCTCCTTTCTCTCTCTCCCTCTCTCTCTTCCCCAAATGAGCAAACAAAAGTGTTGGGGGAAGAGTGCCCGCCTGTAAGCGTGTTAGAGGTGTAAGCTGTGGGTGATCTCTGTCAGCCATACTAGCTTGGTTTCACACTGGGATTAGTTTAGTGTGTGGGTGATGGCTCATTGTTCTATGTCACTTTGAATGTGATCTCCTCTTCAACATCACACCCAGTATCACACCCAGTATTATTCATACTCTCTTATTGAACTGGTCTGTCTCATCATAATAAAGTAGGGCTGTGGTAGGTTAACAGGTTAAAACCTGTCCAAAATTGCTAATATATGCATATCATAATTATCATTGGATAGAAAACACTCTAAAGCTTCTAAAACCGTTTCAATTATGTCTGTAAGTATAGCAGAACTCACAGGGCAGCCAATCTTCCAAACTTTTTCTCTCATCAGGAAAGTTGGGCCAGACCAGTCCCTGGGTTTACCTAGTGCTCAAATAGACAGGATTCACTTCTCCTTATGCAGATCTATCTAGTCATGTTGTCCTTTTAACCATATCCTTTCAATGTTGTGTTCTGTTGCTAGGGAAAAGCCCAGAGGATGTGGTGCGGAGATACACGGAGAAAGTGAAGGTTGCCCCTGATGAGGTAAGGAGAGTCCTGGGTGATACACACTTTAATACAGTTTGAAATCAATACACTGTACAGTGTATCATTGCTATGCATCCCAACCCTGCAGTCAGATACAGTAACTGGTGCCCACTCACTTTCCCTTCCCAGGACTGCACCATCTGCATGGAGAGGCTGGTGACGTCATCGGGCTACGAGGGCGTCCTGCAGCACAAGGGCATAAAGCCAGAAATGGTGGGCAAGCTTGGCAAGTGTGGGCACATTTACCATCTGCTGTGCCTGGTGGCCATGTACAACAATGGCAACAAGGTGAGAAAGGGCATTCGCGCCAGCGCTTGTTATGGTATCATTGATACCATATCGTAATATGATATTGTATAATAGCGGGTGAAATTACACACCCCATTTGGTGTGGTGTTATACTTTGATATCATTCGATTAGATGAGATTAGATTGAGATCAAACTAATTCAGAACAGGCCTTAGTCTGCCAAACACAGTTCATGCTCATTTTAATGCATAACCATGAAACAAAATGACAATTACTTGTTTTATTAAAAGTCAATTTAGTACAGAAGGTGGCTCGATGATCATGGAGTCACTCTAGATTAGATTCCATTTGTTTGATTAGATTAGTTATGAATATTGAACATTTAATGTGTCCCTGTCCAGGATGGCAGTCTGCAGTGCCCCACCTGTAAGGCTATCTATGGGGAGAAGACAGGCACACAGCCCCCTGGGAAGATGGACTACCATGTCATCCCCCACTGCCTGCCCGGATACCTGGAGGCCAAGACCATCCGCATCGTCTATGACATTCCTGCTGGCATACAGGTAAGCACGACTCATGACGTGCCACAATTATATCCGCCACACTCCCACGTCCACTCATCCACTGGCTCTCCTTCCTAGGCCTATTTTCTTCCATCTACGTTGGTATAAGACTGCTGTGTCTGACATGAGGATGCTTCAGAGGGTATTTGACTACGTGCTTAGTGTTGCTGAGGGGGTTGAAGTGTCCCAAAGCCGCGTGACTGCATCTTCGTAAAGAGAGAGAGAACGATTCACCTCCTCTCTTTGCAGTGGGCGGGGCGGTCGAGAGGAGGGAAGATGGCTGCATATTTCATCCTGACTGTAGAGCGGAGCTTTTAGTAGAGTCAATGACCTTTATTTTCAGAAGAGCAGACTTAGCCTCAGTCTGTCCTCTGCCCTCCACACTGCAGCAGCACATCACACCACAGCCCACTCACAGTGCCCCATCCCACCACAGCCCACTCACAGTGCCCCATCACACCACAGCCCACTCACAGTGCCCCATCCCACCACAGCCCACTCACAGTGCCCCATCACATCACAGCCCACTCACAGTGCCCCATCCCACCACAGCCCACTCACAGTGCCCCATCCCACCACAGCCCACTCACAGTGCCCCATCACACCACAGCCCACTCATAGTGCCCCATCACACCACAGCCCGCTCACAGTGCCCCATCACACCACAGCCCACTCACAGTGCCCCATCCCACCACAGCCCACTCGCCGTGCCCCATCACACCACAGCCCGCTCACAGTGCCCCATCACACCACAGCCCACTCACAGTGCCCCATCACACCACAGCCCACTCACAGTGCCCTATCATACCACAGCCCACTCACAGTGCCCCATCACACCACAGCCCACTCACAGTGTCCCATCACACCACAGCCCACTCACAGTGCCCCATCCCATCCCACCACAGCCCACTCACAGTGCCCCATCCCACCACAGCCCACTCACAGTGCCCCATCACACCACAGCCCACTCACAGTGCCCCATCCCACCACAGCCCACTCACAGTGCCCCATCACATCACAGCCCACTCACAGTGCCCCATCCCACCACAGCCCACTCACAGTGCCCCATCACACCACAGCCCACTCACAGTGCCCCATCACACCACAGCCCACTCACAGTGCCCCATCACACCACAGCCCACTCACAGTGCCCCATCACACCACAGCCCACTCACAGTGCCCCATCCCACCACAGCCCACTCACAGTGCCCCATCACACCACAGCCCACTCACAGTGCCCCATCACATCACAGCCCACTCACAGTGCCCCATCCCACCACAGCCCACTCACAGTGCCCCATCACACCACAGCCCACTCACAGTGCCCCATCACACCACAGCCCACTCACAGTGCCCCATCCCGCCACAGCCCACTCACAGTGCCCCATCACGCCACAGCCCACTCACAGTGCCCCATCACGCCACAGCCGACTCACAGTGCCCCATCACGCCACAGCCCACTCACAGTGCCCCATCACGCCACAGCCCACTCACAGTGCCCCATCACACCACAGCCCACTCACAGTGCCCCATCACACCACAGCCCACTCACAGTGCCCCATCACACCACAGCCCACTCACAGTGCCCCATCACACCACAGCCCACTCACAGTGCCCCATCACACCACAGCCCACTCACAGTGCCCCATCACACCACAGCCCACTCACAGTGCCCCATCCCACCACAGCCCACTCACAGTGCCCCATCACACCACAGCCCACTCACAGTGCCCCATCACATCACAGCCCACTCACAGTGCCCCATCCCACCACAGCCCACTCACAGTGCCCCATCACACCACAGCCCACTCACAGTGCCCCATCACACCACAGCCCACTCACAGTGCCCCATCACACCACAGCCCACTCACAGTGACCCATCACACCACAGCCCACTCACAGTGCCCCATCACATCACAGCCCACTCACAGTGCCCCATCACACCACAGCCCACTCACAGTGCCCCATCCCACCACAGCCCACTCACAGTGCCCCATCACACCACAGCCCACTCACAGTGCCCCATCACACCACAGCCCACTCACAGTGCCCCATCACACCACAGCCCACTCACAGTGCCCCATCACACCACAGCCCACTCACAGTGCCCCATCACACCACAGCCCACTCACAGTGCCCCATCCCACCACAGCCCACTCACAGTGCCCCATCACGCCACAGCCCACTCACAGTGCCCCATCACATCACAGCCCACTCACAGTGCCCCATCCCGCCATAGCCCACTCACAGTGCCCCATCACGCCACAGCCCACTCACAGTGCCCCATCACGCCACAGCCCACTCACAGTGCCCCATCACGCCACAGCCCACTCACAGTGCCCCATCACACCACAGCCCACTCACAGTGCCCCATCACACCACAGCCCACTCACAGTGCCCCATCACGCCACAGCCCACTCACAGTGCCCCATCACACCACAGCCCACTCACAGTGCCCCATCACACCACAGCCCACTCACAGTGCCCCATCACACCACAGCCCACTCACAGTGCCCCATCACACCACAGCCCACTCACAGTGCCCCATCACACCACAGCCCACTCACAGTGTCCCATCCCACCACAGCCCACTCACAGTGCCCCATCACACCACAGCCCACTCACAGTGCCCCATCACACCACAGCCCACTCACAGTGCCCCATCACGCCACAGCCCACTCACAGTGCCCCATCACGCCACAGCCCACTCACAGTGCCCCATCACATCACAGCCCACTCACAGTGCCCCATCCCACCATAGCCCACTCACAGTGCCCCATCACACCACAGCCCACTCACAGAGCCCCATCCCACCACAGCCTACTCACAGTGCCCCATCCCACCACAGCCCACTCACAGTGCCCCATCACACCACAGCCCACTCACAGTGCCCCATCACACCACAGCCCACTCACAGTGTCCCATCACATCACAGCCCACTCACAGTGCCCCATCACACCACTGACTCTCCTCACTTCCCCCTTGAAACACATCTTCACTGACAGCTGTACTCTGTGGAAGAAAGTCATGAAATAGTAATGATACAGTGCATTATGATGTAGAGTGGAGTACAATGACTACGGTGTGTCATGTCAACACATATCACCTGCATCACAGAGCATGGCAGTTACATGTTTGCTATACAACTGGAAAAAGAAAATGTTTCTTAATGATAAGTAAAAAGGTTTTGGCAGTGCCCCACAAAATTCATGATTTGATAGAGTCAAATAAACTAGTATGACCATTAGTATAAAAGTTCATCCCAGGGGCACATTTGACATTTCCCTCTGACTGAATGTTAAGAGAACGAGAGGGGTTGTTTTTGTTTTTGTCCTTTTCACCAGGCCACAGAGCATCCCAACCCAGGGAAGAAGTTCAGCGCTAGAGGCTTCCCACGGCACTGCTACCTCCCAGACAATGACAAGGGCAGGAAGGTGAGACATACATGACTGTCTGTGTGTATATGGGAAGGACATGTTTTCCAAAATACATTATGCAGAGATGGTGACTGCACTGTAAGCTGCTGCTGAACCTACAAGGCTCTCATCCTCTGTCTGTCTGTCTGTCCCCAGGTCCTGAAGCTTCTGATCATGGCGTGGGACCGCCGCCTCATCTTCACCATCGACACGTCCAGCACCACCGGCGAGTCAGACACGGTGGTGTGGAACGAGATCCACCACAAGACAGAGTTTGGCTCCAACCTGACAGGGCACGGCTACCCAGACCCCAACTACCTGGACAACGTCCTAACAGAGCTGTCAGCCCAGGGGGTCATGGAGGACAACCTGAAGGACTGAGGGGGGAAGAGAGGCCACTGAGGACTACCACCCATACTCCTCTCTGACATAGAGTGGGCCTCTGCATGAAGAGGCAACATGCAGCCAAGATAACTATATTTTACTCCCACACCCAAAACAGACCTAAAGACCCTCAGATTCTGTATGTGGCCATGAGAGCGGAGGAAATATAGCAAATGACATGATAACATCACGATTGTGTTATACTGTTATTTGCATTTACCTAAACATAACTGTAATACTTTTCTGACTACTGTCTCTTTGTCAATGCCTTGAGCAGGTGTATGTTTGGCAAAATGTCAACCTGATAGGGTAAAGGAACGTAAAGACAGGATTTGAATGAAAACTGATCTCAATGTGTATTGGTGGTTGTGGGGTTTAGACATTGATGATCAACTGATCATTGATTCCTCTGAAACTGGATTTTGAACTTCCTCTTTTGTACTGATGAAGATTTAAGACTGTGACATCGTAGCATTGAAAGAGATGTCTGTTTATACTCACCACCAAACCATGTGGCCCAGAATTTGATATTGCATTTTAATGTTGACTGCACACCGGGGATTTTTGCAGAGACAGTTGGCTCGGGCTCTGAAGGCTTCAGATGTCTGTCCCGGTTTGTTCTAGTTTTATCAGATGTGTATTTTTTAATGAGCAGGGAAGTGATTTCTCAAGTTGTAGTTGGTATTTGTGTGGAAATCTTCAGGATAATTTTTATATGCAGAATTGTAAAAGCGTGAGTGCTTTCCCAGTCCAATTCACACCAAATCTACACAGTTCAGCTTGTTGTCATATGCTGATGAGGTTGATCGTGAGAGTCTTTTGAAAGTGAGGCCTTTTGCTTTAGTTTTAGCTTGGTGATTTTCTGCAACAAAACTGTCTGTAGATCTGAGTGGACAGTCATGGTGATGTGATTCTCAGGAAGGAGAGAGGGCATCTCTGATTGGCTACACAGGGCCGTTTCACAAAGGCTTGGCTCCACTGGCCTTTGAGCCTGTTGAAGGTTCACATGCACCTTCTGGCAGAGAGACAGTCAGTTGATCTGAAGATTCAGCTGTCTCACAGTAGATGTATATTCTAACAGGGGTGCCAACCTGGGGAGGCCTTTGGAAGTTAACCTGATATAGATCCATACACAAGCATCTTACCGATCAGTTAGATGATTGTTCAAAAAATGTATGCTTCTGTAAGTTAAGATCTGAGGCAGTCGAGCAAGCCTCGCTCCACTCCAAGGTTAACCTCATTCGTTTTGTTGAAACACTGGTGACGTTGACCTCTGTGAATAAGCCTGTCTTAGAGGAGGCGTTGGAATGATCTATCACGCTCGCATCACATGTGCTTGCCTACTTGCGTGTGTGTTTGAATGTGTGTTAGTGTGTGTGTGTGCTGTGGTGTTAATACACTCTCTGGCTTTCTAAGGGCTTTATTTAATCCATATTGCGGTAGTTCAGCATTACAGCGTGATTGAAATTTAAAGACAATGTTCCCGCTTCAGCAGAGACTGCATTCATGGTAAACTCAATCGGAAATGACTTATACATTTCCATGGCGCAATCTGGAACGCCTCAGTCCTTGAACAGAGGAGCAGAACATGCTTCGCAGAGAGCGATGTCCTCTTCAAAGAATGACTCTCTCCTCTGATCCATCATAGAGTAGAGTAGGCAGAGCGCCCCCCCCCCCCCCCCCCACACACACACACACACACACACACACACACACACACACACACACACACACACACACACACACACACACACACACACACACACACACACACACACACACACACACACACACACACACACACACACACACACTGTGATGTATGAGCCTCTGGTGTTCCTCCTGTTGGGCTGGTTGTATGATAAGCCTCTGCTGCAGACAACACCTACCCCATACTGTCTGATTCCTCTGAAGGCTCTTAGGTCTGATACTGATGTACGGGCAGCAGCTGCGTTTCCCCTTCCCTCAGCAGCTAGAGGAGCTCATTTTACAGTAGGATCACTCAGAATGTTGTTCTATAAAGTACAGTATGTGAAGCTGATGTTGCATTGGGAATTTCCACTCCCTTTGCTCCCTCCTCTCTCCCTTCCCACAGATTATTTGCTCATAAGCTAAAGAGTTCTTGAAGATTTGAGTTATTTTCCAAAAAGAAAAGTTAACCTTTAAGCTGAATAATTCTCTCCTCCAGTTGGATCTGACCAATTTGAATGAGTGGGGATGTTGGTATAATCTAGAAGAGATTCATGTTGAGGTTTTATGGTGTCCCACCCACGTCACGGGTTTTGATCCTTGAAATGCTTTTGAATATCTTGGACTGAATCATAGTCTTCCGTAGCACTTTGAGGCAGCAGTTTTCTTTCATTGATCCTTTCATTTTAGGAAGATGTCTTGAAATGTATTCAAATTCAGCTGTTTTTTACGTTTATGTTTATAAACTTGTCTTGTATTGCTTCAAAAATATACGTATATATATATATATCTATACATTTGCAGATGTGATCTACCTTTAAATGTACATGTATGCTCAATTTGAGTCATATGGTGTAAGTTTAATTTATTTTTATACTCTTCTATTTATGAACATATAAACTCACATTTACCCGTCCACATCACTATACACACAGGCACATATTCAAATGAATACAGAGCCTTCAGGAAGTATTCAGACCCTTTGACTTTTTGCACTTTGTTACGTTACAGCCTTATTCCAAAATGGATGAAAACAAACATTTCCATCCTTTCTCTTAACACAATACCTCATAATGACAAAGCAAAAACAGTTTTTGCTAATTCATTAAAAATAAAGAAAAAGGAAATATCACATTTTACATAAGTATTCAGACCCTTTACTGAGTACTTTGTTGAACCACCTTTGGCAGCGATTACAGCATCAAGTCTTCTTGGGTATGACGCTACAAGCTTGGGACAACTGTATTTGGGGAGTTTCTCACATTGTTCTCTACAGATCCTCTCAACCTCTGTCAGGTTGGGGGGGTGTTGCTGCTATTTTCAGGTCCCTCCAGAGATGTTTGATCAGGTTCAAGTCCGGGCTTTGGCTGGGCCACTCAAGGACATTCAGAGATTTGTCCCGAAGCCACTCCTGTGTTGTCTTGGCTGTGTGTTTAGGGTTGTTGGTGGCCACTGTGTTCTTGGGGACCTTCAATGCTGCAGAAATGTTTTGGTACCCTTCCCCAGATCTGTGCCTCGACACAATCCTGTCTTGGGGCTCTACGGACAATTACTTCGACCTCATGGCTTGGTTTTTGGTCTGACATGCACTAACAACTGTGGGACCTTATATAGACGGGTGTGTGCCTTTCTAAATCATGTCCAATCAATTGAATTTACCACAGGTGGACTCCAATCATGTTGTAGAAACATCTCAAGGATGATCAATGGAAACATGATGCACCAGAGCTCAATTTCAAGTCTCATAGCGAAGGTTCTGAATACTTATGTAAATAAAGTATTTAAAAACATATATTTAATTTCAAAAATGTCTAAAAACTGTTTTCACTTTGTCATTATGTGGTGCTGAAGATTTTTCTTTCTTTGATCCAATTTAGAATAAGGCTGTAACGTAACAGAATGTGGGAAAAGTCAAGGGGTCTGAATACTTTCCCAAAGCCCTGTATGTCAAATCTGTCATATGTGATCTGCCAGTATGTCAGGGACTGTTGAAATATGTCTGCCATGTTATGAGCATCTTATATTAGCAGTAGTCTTAGAATTTGCTGCTGTCGTCAATGTAGATTCTGTATTGGAATCGCTGAGGGATTCAGTAAGTACAGCAGTTCCTCTTTATTATTGGCTGGGGGGAGTTTATCAGCATGTAGTCGACCCTATCCCCCCCAGATGGGTAAATGACCATAGAATGAGAATTCTAATTGTGTCATTTACCATGTATATAACCTAATAGAACCAAGAGGACGATACTGTCAGTACCCCAAACTGGTGAGTGAAAAACAAGTCATTTTGCCTGTTCATTTCTTCTTTATCCTTGTGCAAGTTTTGATGTCTTTTTGTCGCTCTCTTAAATAGGGAAAAACAGGAAAGAAATGCTTCCAGTCTTATCAGGGAATTTCCCATTTAAAGTGAGACTCATTAAGTTGTACAGATAAAACGTTTTTGCTTGGCCAACCCTATTTTCCATGTCATTGTACTTTAACTGATGTACTGTACCAGTTCATATTTCTAGACTTACATTTCCAGTCTCCAAATGCTTAAGTATGTAACTGTAATTTCATGGTCTAGGCCTCCTCCGCTTTTCAGGTGTGTACATAAGGTCAGTATGCTTTCAGTGGAGTCTGTACACCGGGGAATTTTAATGTGAGCATACATTTTATTGTCTGGTTTTGGACAGAGGGATAGAGTTTATGCAATTATATATGCGAGCAATTTGTACCTCATGTCATGTGTAGCAGAAGGTATCAGGTGGTTTTGGGTACAGGAGAATGGATGTTCAACATTTTGTACGGTGTGTCCATTTGCTATCCAAGGTTATTGCTCAAATGCTCCAGATAGGAGAACACATATTTTTGATGTATTTTTTAAAAGATTGAATATCTTCAATTGAGCATTCATACTGTGTAACGTTGTTATATTACTATTAGTAATTAATATACATTCCATACCATTTTCCATAGCATATATTGATTAGGTGTGGGAAATGGAGTAAAGCTGACTTTAAGGACACATTAACAGGGATACTTTCTCATTGGGAGTTTATCTCACAATCATATTGATAACCTCCACAGCATACTGTGCTCATGTCTACACAGATTGGCCTGCAACAATTTGGTGGGAATCTGTGTAGGTGTGAGATAGAGGGTCTGCGTGTGTGAGCGTATTGCATGTGTGTGTGAAAAATGTTTGGTTTAAGTTCCAAAAAGATTGAAACGGTAGACGTTTGAGACAACGACAAAAAATAGACCATAGAAGTGCATGTTACTCAAGACCTAAGCAAGTCTGCTGACAAAGAAAAATATTTTGTGACAGTTGAGTCATTAGAGATGTCATCCAGCTGTGTCCTGTGGAGTGGCACGGTGGACTGCGCCATACTCCACTGCTTGTCTGTTTTTACCTCTAAAGAGGCTTTGATGGAGAGAGATGAGAATGAGCTAGCGCTTTGCTGCTCCGCGCTCTCTTCAGGTTGCACAGAAAAGGTCAACATATGTATGGGGTAATCGTCTGCATTTTAAGTGCCCATGTTTTACTGACAAAACGTCAGAGAGCCATGTGGCTATGGTTCAACATTCAAATTTCATTTCTCATCAGAAGCAACATACTACATATTGCGATTTTAAAAAGAAAACACAACACACAAAGAGAAATTGAGATTTGAAATGTATAATCAAATGAAATAGAAACAAAGGCAAGATTAGAGACAAAACATTAAAGGGCTTCTTTAATCTATCCATCTTTATTGGATTGTGTTGATTTTGTTGCATGTTTGTGTGTTTCATGTGAAAAATAAATGTGCCCTCAACAGGGTAGTTTGTTTGACCTTCTCTCGTTCTTTACTGTCTTTCGTTGCCACCACGTCCTCCTCTTCCTCTAGCTTTTTCGTCCCCCTCTCCTCCTGGCTGCCCTGCACCTCGTTATGCAGATATAAACGAGCATCGCTCGAGCTGTGGAGTGTGGCGGTAGTTTTCACCGGCAGTAAATGTTGCGTTATGGACATTTTCTGTCACTGGCTGCTGAATGTTGGTGCTGTGTGAAAGAAATGGAGGCTGGGTCTGCAGGCACTGTGGCGCATACTAAAGCAAATACCCCAATCCTCCCCCCTCCCTTCCAGGTCTGGAGGAACAGCTTGTGGGGTTGTCATGGGAGGTCTCCCTGCTGGTCCTGCGGACAGCCTGTGGTGTCTGTCATGGGGCTCATCGCCCCTCTCACAAGCATAGCCGTGACACCGCAGCTTAGAGCGTCTGTCGTGGCCCGGGGCTGACATCCCAGACTCGCATGTCCCAGCCGAGCTCCCCTCATCTCATCACTCACCTCCGTCACTAATGTAATGAGGGTGTTAACGAGGGAGCCTCTGCTGCCCCATAGCAGGTGCCTCTCATTAGCATTTTAATAAGGTTAGGAAGGGGATGTGCTGCGAACACATTTTACTCATATTCTTAAATATTAATCTAATATGAAGGGAAACTGACTTTGTACTTCTCGGGCCACTTTCAATGACTCATATTTCGCATGATTTACCTGGTCTAAATCCTGGGAGATGTGATGTCTGTGTTCGCAGAGCTTAGAGTAGGAATCAGCTGGGGAAAGTATCACTGTGGTGGGTTTTGTGATATGACCTGAATTGGGATTCAGTAAATACACTGAAGTAACCCTCCCTTATCTTGATAAGTAACACAGGACAGATCCGTTTGTGACCACACAATCAGGGGCTGCAGTTAACCCCAGTGGGAATTGGGACCTACGGAAAGAGCTGGAGGTGTCCCCCAGACCCTCCAACGTCTGTTACAAAAATCACTTGATAAGTTGAAAAGGTTTTCCATTGTGTGCATAAACACAGATTCAAACTAAACAGTAGAAGTGGTAACATTCCATTTTACTGAATATTTCCAATACAGTTCACAGTAATATAGCTGATGTTACCACTCATTTGTAACCACCCACTTTGTACATGCAGTAACTTTGTATAAGCACTCAAATTGAAGCTCATTTTCAAAATTGCAGCTCTCTTTCAGCAAATACCAAGTCAATGAGCAACATTCAATATTTGTCCAGATTTGAAATTGAGGGCATGCTTGGTGAATTTCTGTGGAATACAACAGTGGTCTAAAATAAGCTTCCAAAGACGACAAGCTATTGTAAATACAATTTGGAATGTAGAGAATACAATTTACAAAACAGATTACAGTAATAGGTCAAACATCTATCTGGATAACAGTTCAAGATCATTTGTATAAGTGAAATTGTAAAATTCGAATAAGTTTTGGCTTTTCTCTCTTGATCGACAAGTCTGATCGAAATAAAATGTTCTTCCTTGTGACGAATTAAATAAACTATTACCAAAATAAAGACAGCACACAGTTTGACATCTGAAACATATCCCACATCTCCACAGAAAAGCATTTCGAATGGCACACACCATTCCACGCAACTCAACTCACACACTTGGAGTCCGACTCCTCATCTCTCTGAGCTTAGCTCGACACAACCAACCTGAATTAGGTCAAAGTTGTGGAGGAAAAACATAAATGTATACAAAATATAAGGTACAGGAAATGTCTTGTAGTGTACATCGATGTTGAAATGGCTAAGACAGGATATGGTCATACTGTTAAAGAGTCAACATCATAAGCTCTCCACAGAGAGCCCAACTGAAGTAGAACAGAAATGGTCTACATAATATGTCCAATTTTCATTAAACGCATGACAGCTACTCAGTGGTGGAAAAAGTACCCAACTGTCATACTTGACAAAAGGTAAAGACACCTTAATAGAAAATGACTCAAGTAAAAGTTAAAGTCACCCAGTAAAATTCTACTTGAGTAAAAGTCAAAAAGTATTTGGTTTGAAATATACTTAAGTATCAAAAGTAAATGTATAAATTATTTCTAATTCCTTATATTAAGCAAACCAGATGGCTCCATTTGATTGATTTTTTAAATTGTTCAGAAAGCCAGGGGCACACTCCCAACACTCAGACATCATTTACGAACCAAGCATGTGAGTTTAGTGAGTCCGCCATATCAGAGGCACTAGGGACCAGGGATGTTCGGCTGATAAGTGTGTGAATTTGACTATTTTCCTGTCCTGCTAAGCATTCAAAATGTAACGAGTACTTTTGGGTGTCAAAGAAAATGTATGGAGTAAAAAGTATATTATTTTCTTAAGAAATGTAGTGAAGTGAAAGTAAAAGTAAAAGTAAAGTACAGATACCTCAAAAAAACGAATTAAGTAGTACTTTAAAGTATTGTTACTTAAGTACTTTCCACCACTGCAGTTACTGTATGACACTACTCAAAATCAGCGGTCTTAAAATACAACACCTGAGAAGAAGTGCAAACACACATCACTGGATTGACTGGAGTCAGTAGTACTGCTACAAAGACACGTTAACCAATTAACTAATCAACTGTGAACCCTATACTGTATACATCAAATATGTATTCTATCAAAGCCACAGCTTTGTGTTTGAGTTACTCCACATGCATGCACAGAGCAACAGTACCAAACACAAGCTTCACTAAATATTCATCTCAGGTATCCATGGCAACGGTGAAAACAATATCCTAATAGCAAACACGTGACTGTTCAGGCAATTATGTGTGCCGTTGTATTAATAACATTTACTTAAGGCATCTCACAGTGACATGAACACCAAATCTCACTGCTACATTGTGGCGGTTCTCAATTGAAATATATACAATTAGAGAGTAAAAAACATCAATAAAAGCCATACCAAAATAGCATACATTCAGCTCAATTCAGCTAAAACTAGAGTAGATTGCATAATCGTCCTCCTTCAAGGTATGACAATATTGAATATAAAAGCATTTTCTTCACATTTCACAAACGCTGGATGCAGGGCATGCATTACATTATAGTCATGCAATAACGCAGTACCACCGAATGACACACTATGTCCAACCCCTCCTTCAGCTCTAATCCACGTAACAGTTTGTGTCCTGCTCAATCGACAAGAGCCCAAGCTTTGTGAGAGTAGCAGAAGTTAACATGTGGCAGTCAATCTGCATGCAAGGCCTGTAGCAATCAGTTATGTCACTAGATTGCCCCTCTGCCACAGCGGAAAACCTGCGTATGATGTCAAACGTCCATGGAAAAGAAGGTAGCAGAGTGGGCTTGGCATCCTCTACATTTTGTCTTTTGAAGAAGTGATCTGGATGAGAAGAAAGTTCCTCTTGATATCACATGTAACAGACAATATGACAGGGAGAAGGGAGACACTGCCTTCCTTCTGCGATCACTTAGCTTTCCTACACAGTTGTGACTGATGCAGGAAGCTGCTCTCCCCCTCAGGCCCGGGCTCATGCTGCTGGGAAGGCCCCGTCTAGGGGGTCAGGATGAGGCTGCCTCCCTCCTCTCTTTCCCTCTGCTGGAAGGTGGCATGGGCCTGCTCCAGATCCAGAACCACCCCCAGCAGCCGAGCCGCTGCAGCCTGCCTGTGCTTCAGGAGCTGCCCACTACTGTCTGCTCCATCTGGGGGAGAGTTAGATTTAAAGCAGGAGAATGTTTTAAATTATAGTATTCAATTATAGTACAAGGGTCTAGTGAACCAACCTCTGAGGGCTAAGGTGTTACAACTACCTAAACTGCATATTAAAAAGGCACTGTCTCACCAGTCAGCAACCCAGAGTTCAGTCTCTTTTCTTCCTCTGGGGTCGTCTCAGCCTCCAAATACTGCTTCCTGTAACCACATAGCACAGGGCACAGCACAGCGCACAGCATGGCACACTCGCATTAACGGACTGATCAACATGTTTATCAATGTTTAGATAGTGTGTAACAGAGTTTGTGAGAGAGTTGTGAGAGAGGCTGGCCTTACTTTCATTGATACCATGGTACTACTATGGTACTTTCCCTTATACCATGGTATAGACGTGGATCATAGAAAATCCATGGTTTTAACCTGCATTATACATTAACCATGGTAATGCACAATTATGATAAATGGTTCCAAAAATCATATGGCACCATCTTTATTAATTGTGAGTTACCATGGTACAATGGGAGTATAATGCATTAATAAATAAACGCGCTCTCACTCTACATTGGCTCTAGCCTGCTTACATTTGACATTTTTGCAAATGCTCTTATACAGAGCGACTTACAGGAGCAATACCTTGCTCAAGGGCACATCGACCAATTTTTCACCTAGTCTGCTTTGAGATTCAAACCAGCAACCTTTCGGTTACTGGCCCAACGCTCTTAACCGCTACACTATCTGCTGTCCCATAGTCAGCGAGTCAGTTTCATGAGAGAGACAATTGAAAACTAAAGAGAGAAGCACCAGATAAATGATTTGAAACCTTATCTTCACGGTGAGCGAGTCATAAAGCACAGGATATGAAAGACCAAGTTAACTGGAGTTTAATTAATCCATAAAAGTCCTTTAGCGTAGAAGCTGACATCGGCTAACATTAGCGCCAGTCAAGCTAGCCTGTCGTGGTCAGGGCGACAGAGGACTCTAACGAACATTGTAACTTGCTGTTGTTAGTGGTATGTTGAGAATGACATGATGAAAATGTATTTATGAAGTAAGATGATAATCTATACCTTTTGTAGTTTTTTAGTATGTTTTTTATATAGTTTTGTAGTATGTTGGCTATTTACAATTGTATTTAGAGTAGTTGAATGAGTCAGTTGAATGAGAGAGAGACAACTGAAAACTGTATTAAAGAGTGCCAGATAAACTAGCTAATTATTTTAAACCTTATCTTCAAGGTGTCAGACTCTATTCTTCTCACGATACCCTATCCAGGTCCCAAGTTTTAAGAGGCTACACTACACTACTAGACCATGTGTCTGTATCATCCAGGCTGTTTCACATCCGGCCGCGATTGGGAGTCCCATAAGGCGGCGCACATTTGGCCCAGCGTTGCCCGAGTTCGGCCGGAGTAGGCCGTCATTGTAAAATAATTTGTTCTTAACTAACTTGCCTAGTTAAATAAAGGTTCAATCAAATTTTTTAAATGTGTGTTGTGGTTTTTCACTATGAGCTAAAGGGATTTAAGAGGGTACACTTTGCCGTTGCAGAGCAAGAAGTCAATGTCACTTTACCCGAAAAATGGTGGTACACAGACGATCATGATAATACCTTGTAAACAACTACCATGCTTTCATGTTTCACTACATGCTGCTAGTACAAAACCGTGTTATTTTTGTCACTGTACTACCATGGTACTTTACATTTCAATACCATGGTACTATCATGTTTTTTTGGAAACAACTTTGGCAGGAAAATACCATGGTACTGATGCAAATACCATGGTATTTTCCTGCAAGGGTAGTACAATGAAAAAAATACCATGGTACTATTATGTTTTTTGGTCACTACCGTGGCAGGAAAATACCATAGTATTTGCACCAGTACCATGGTATCTCCCTGCCATGGTAGTGACCAAGTGTGAGAGAGGCTGAGCATATCAATCCACATTTATGTGTTCCTGGGTTACAGGCTATTTCTAATGAATATGAGTAGAGAGTAGTCCTAGTGTTGCAATGTAGACCCCTTGTGACAAGGAAATTATCCTGCACACTTTCTGTTGGAGGAGGTTTATCATAGCCTCTAAATGTCCTAATATCAAAGTGTATGCCACTGACCTGAGTTTGTCTCTTCCCTGAAGAAGCTGTTTGTAGATGGTCTGAGTCTCTGCGTCTGGATCCAGTGGGTCACTCCAGTCACCCAGAGTCACTGCAGAGTGAGTGCGACTGCAACCTAAAGCTGAACAAGAGAGAGGGGCCATACAGTGTATTCACATTCCTTTCTGTCTGTGAGTTACTTAAACTGAGGGAGCAAACAGCTATGGGCTGGTGTAAGAGCAGTGCACATAAACGGCAGGTAAAAAGATCATTATGAAGAGTTAAAAAAGCACTAACATGTTAAGTGTGTGGCACTTGAACAAAGCTTCCATTATGGTCAATGTTATAATTACTAGCGCGGTTGGCCTGTAGGCAGCATGTCCACTTCCCACTGCGGTACGCCCCCGGGTGGAAGCAGGGCAGCATGCGCTCGTTGTAGATACTGGCCTTCCTGATGGCTGACAGCCACTGGTTCAACTCATTCACATTCTGCAGACAGACAGACTCTACCTTTTATACCGTCTCTGATAACGCCCACCATTTTGTAGTGGGGAGGCTGCACTCAAACATCACAGTGTTGCAAAGAAAGTACCACATAGTCAACCCAGTCCAGGGTCAATTGCAATAGTGTGGTCAGTGACTGTGGGTCTGTCAGTACCTTGCACTGGATATAGATGGTGTGGATCTGTCCATCGTTGTCCTGGGCGACGACCTGCATCACATGCTGCTGTTGGAAGGCATTCTCATCCACTCTCTCCACGACACACACACACTGGATGGGGATGGAGGAACGCACCTGCAGGATACGCACATAACACAGTATGAGCATCCAAACACAGGTCCATGTGGCACTCCTGTATTACTCCGTAGGTAATCTTATGAATACAGGCAAATAGCTAAATGATTCATTTGATGTGCATCAGCTTCTCCTCGGGAGAGTAAAGGCCCGGCTTCAAGTGTCTGAACAGTACGTATCCGCTTTTATCCTTCCCCTACATTTTATTATTATGCAATTCAAGATGTGCAAAGAAAGAGGACTGAGAAGAGAAAAGAGTGGTGGAGAGGAGGAAAAAAGGGGAGAAAGTGAGAGAGAGCAGGACGGAAGAAACCCGGCAGAACGGCTGCTTTAATGTGTAAATCAGCTGCTTCCATGGGGAGCCTGCCTCACTCAGGCTAGAGCACGGTGGGAGGGGCGAGGCGGAGAGGGGGTATTGTCCACAGTCTGATTTGCAATGTTGTTATGAATATCCACAGCCTTCAATTAACCTAGCCTTTATTCGAGCCACACAAAGGAAGGAGCCCGCTCAAAGAGAACAGCCTTTTACTGGCCTGACTCTCTTCCCCACATCTCTCTCACTCGCTCTTCTGCTCTCTATCGATCTCGGTTTCTCCCCGCCCCCCCCCCCCCCTCTATTTTTGTCCCCCTTATTCCTCCAAACCCCTCCTCTCTCTCTTTTTTTCTCTCTCTCTTTATCCCCACTCTTGTCCTGTGCTGGCTAAGCAAATGAGAGAAGTTCATTATCAAAAGGCTGGGCATCACATGACAATGGCCTCCACACTAACGATGTTCCCATACAGAGCCAAACACAAATAAATAAGGCAGAGGGATAATTAAAATGTTTTTTTTATGAGGCAGAATGACGATCAAACACCCTTTGAAGGGTACAGGAGCCAATTCATCACCAGAGGAAACATTGTTACCTTGTTATAATGAATGAGTCACTTTCAGAGGACTTTGATCCTTAAAGTTTTCTTGTCCGGCTTTCTCTGACGTAACAGAGTGGAGGAATTACCATCAGAGCTGTTATCAAAGCTGGTCATGGATAGGTTTCTGTACAGAGTGTATGTTGGGATCAGACCTGCCAGAGGTCCAGAGTCTTGGCGTACGACAGGGTCTCACTGCTCAGCCAGAAGTATCGCTTCTTGAAGGCAAAGCGGGACAGGAGCTGGGGGCCCTCGGCCTTGTGCTTCTGGAGATAGCCCTCCTTCACTGTCACTGAGGGCAGGAACACAGCCCTCTGGGGCACCTCAGACACTGCAGAGAGATAGAGGATGGTGGGGTAGAGAGAGGTAGGAAAAACAGTGACAATAAGTGGAAGGACGATGAGGTAGGATGGGAGAAAGGAAGAGAGTGAAATAAGACAGCTGATGCACGCAAACAAAAATGATACTGTTATCAATGTGGACACAAGGTGGAGCTGCAGCAGTATTGTTATACATATTGTTGAAATACAGTACAGCACCACAGGAGGTTGGTGGCACCTTAATTGGGGAGAACAGGCTCGTGGTAATGACTGGAGCGGAATGGTATCAATTACATCAAACACATGGTTTCCAGGTGTTTGATGCCATTCCATTTGCTCCGTTCTGGCCATTATTATGAGCCGTTGTCCAGTGTGCATTAAATGTCAAAGTGGCCTTTGAGGGAGAGCCCAGTGGCTGAGATGACATGGAGATTGGAACGTGATATTTCAGAGGCATAAGACGGATCACCACAACAACAGAGTCTCTGACACGTAACCACGGAAAAAAAGGGCATGCTATCTAATCTGTGTGGTGTGTAGGGGTGGCGAGGGCTGCACAGTCCAACGCCCAGCACACCCGCTCCCACATCAGCTCCCAGCTGCCCATTAATATTTCACCAGTGGGTCTATTCTTACGATTGATATCAGTAATAAACGGCCTTGCCACACCGGCACCTGGTGGGTTAGCCTGCCAGGACAGGAGCCCAGCCAATTTCTGATGTTCCCCTCCAGTGGCTCTACCTTATCTCTACGGTAACCTGCTTGCTCTTCATCAGGCTACTGATGCTTTACTACTAGAGTCCAGAGTTCCCCTAGTCAGGTGACGTAGTGACAAAAAACTCCTGACCCTATGCATTACTGAATAAACAGTGTCTTGCTGGTGCTTCTTACCACTATCTTGGTCTATGTCGATGAGCTTGTCCAGGAAGTCTTTAACAGAGGCCACGCTGCAAAGGATGATGGGATGCAGGGGCTCCATCCACAGCTCCTTGCCGTGGCCCAGCTGCAAGCCCAGATTCCCCACACTCTGCACTGCCTGGAGCACACAGAGAAACAGCCATGTTCACCCATCACTATCTCATGTAACTAAAACCATCAATCAAATGGACAAGGAGTATCATTATCAAACCTGGCATTAAATGAAAAGCACAGTAAGATCCGGTGCTGCTTGTGCTTTAAGTAACAGAGTATCTCACACACACACACACACCCCCCCACACACACACACACACACACACACACACACACACACACACACACACACACACACACACACACACACACACACACACACACACACACACACACACACACACACACACACACACACATGCACACACACCTAACTAAGGGAGCAGAGAAAGCCCCTCTCCACCCCTCTCCGAAGCTCTGGCCGCACACAGAGGTAAAAATAGAAAATGTTCTGTAGAGGACCCATAGCAACAGGACTTCAGCACCACGGACAGCAACTCTGTCCTCTACAACTGTTTTACCAACACGGTCTCATAGTTTTCCTTCGAAATTCAACGTATTATGGATGAACTTCTATTTTTGACACATTAATTCTGCATGGGTACAGGGTTAATTCAGCGTGGTTACAGGATTAAAACAGAATCAATTCAATTGTTGACAGTTAAGGCATTAATGCTGAGGGGTTAAGGTCATGGGAATGGTTTGGGGATGGCTGAAAAGAAAAAACGACTTGCTGTAACCGTCAAGTATTATCAACCATTGTCATGGCTTGCTAGAGCATTGTGAATTGCAGTGGCGCAGTGGTCTGAGCATCACAAGTTCGCGCCCAGCGCTGACCAATCGTTTTTCTTTTTCTGTGTATATCGACATTCTCAGATGTCAGAAATTGAAGTCTATTTCTAGTGATCAGGCTGGTTTTACTGTGTGGCTCTGTTTGGGAATGTGTGTGCATGCATGTGTGTTAGTGTGTGTGTGCGTGCAAGTGCACAGTACCTTGGCAAGCAGTAACAGTGTCCTGCTGGTGCGTGTATCTGCATGCTGGTCCCTCAAGTGGAATAGCTTGGGTGTGAGGATAGCAGGGGCAAAGAAACGCAGAAAGAAGAATCCACTAATGGCCAGATACTTCACATCCTGTGGGGAGAAGGTGAGTAGGGAAGGAGTACAAGACATATGAATAAAGAAAAACACTGACACCGCCCCAGTGTCTATTCTCTATCCAGCACTGAAAACACACCTTCATCTCGGTGACCTTTGTAGGTGCATTTGACCATTGACCTATTGGTGAGACTGACCTCGTTCTCTGGCTCAGGGAACTGCTCCTCCACCCTCTTGTGCAGCTGTTTAAAGGCCACCCTCATCACGGGAGGGCACTGGGCAACTGACCCCACGATGGACTCTACGACGCTGGACAGATAGCCCTGCAGCATCTCCACACTGCTCTCCCTCACCTCAGCCTCAGACACCGCACCTTTAAATGAGATACGCCTCCAGAGAGAAAGAGAGGGGTCAGTGTTACATTGAAACTAAATGTATACTGCCAAATCAATGATGCTCTGAAACGCAAGGGTCTGCCGGATCGTTACTGTGATCTTTGCTTTGTACAAAAAGCATTGTCACTAATTAGGAAGTCTGTGCACAGGGCAAATCAATACAACATCAAGACATTCCATGAATCAATAGATGCCTCAGTGTTGTAATGTCTGTAGAGACATGAGCACATATGTGGACAGATAGCATAGTGTTACAGTACATAGCAGGTTAAGTCTGAGGATATTTAGAATCAGTCTGTGTAAATATCAGGGCTGGTCTGGGCTGTAGCGATGATAGATACTGGAGATGGGTGGGTATTAGAGATAGGCATAGTCCCAGGCGGTATTCACATAATAATAAGGAATTCCCCTCGACCATGCCCACAACTTGGGGAAACCAACATTCTTTCCTATTGACCCCCATTGTAAAAGAGGCAACTTCGTCATCGATTTTTGTTATACAGAAATAACAAAACATGCTGAAAAGCTGCTGTGTTGTTCAATGTACACGCAGCCAGGTCAAAAATCCTAACCTACGATTTCATAATATTCCCACGTAGGGAAATAGAGCCTGCAAGAGGAACCCTCTGGCTTCAGCCCTCTGGCTTCAGCACTCTGGCTTCAGCACTCTGGCTTCAGCACTCTGGCTTCAGCACTCTGGCTTCAGCACTCTGGCTTCAGCACTCTGGCTTCAGCACTCTGGCTTCAGCCCTCTGGCTTCAGCACTCTGGCTTCAGCACTCTGGCGGCTTCAGCCCTCTGGCGGCTTCAGCACTCTGGCTTCAGCCCTCTGGCGGCTTCAGCCCTCTGGCGGCTTCAGCCCTCTGGCGGCTTCAGCCCTCTGGTTTCAGGCTGTTCAGTGTGGGAGTGTGGGAAATGTGGGGATGCAGTGTCCAAGAAGGCTAAACGTAAAACATTTCACCACAGGTAAGACATTTAACTTGTTTATAGTCCGTTTGTAACTCCACTTACTACTTGTAGCTGTATAGTTCGTTTGGTTGTGTTGTTGGTCTTGGCTAGCTTAATGTTCCATTCGCTAGCTGGCACTCACTCACTCACTTAAGCAGCTGCTAGCATCGTCATGAAAAGGGGGATGAGGGAAGCCCTACAATATTACATTTTTCTAAGTGGTGAGAACGCTAGGGAGCAGGCAATGTTGAAAAGTCATCTTTACACATGTTGTACTTTTCTTAAATGTTGTTTTGTAATTGACTAAAAGCAGGCAACAAGAAAATTGCGTTTGGAAAAGATCAAGGTTTTGCTGTGAGCCAATGGGGTAACCTAGGTAACCACAGGTTTTTTTTCACCACAGGCGGGCAGGGTCGCGATGTTCTATCTAATACCGACTGGGCCTATCTTAGGGGGTTCTCTCTGGTTGCCAGGCAACAACCTTCCCCCATTTTTACATTCCTTTTTCATATCTTGATGTTGTTGTCTCTAGTCAACTGTGAAGATGTTGTGTGCTGTTATCCAGGAAACTATTACATCTCAAACCATTTTTTACATCTGTATTTCTACACCAGTATTTCCTCTTTACCTGGTTCTGTTCAGGTCAATTTTACACGGGTCCAGCTCAATGTACTTCTTCTCCTCAAAGATGCGGTTAATGATGGGCTTCAGGACCTCATGAAGGTACAGCATCCCCACAGCCTGCCAGTTCACAATACCTCACATTTACAGAGCATACATTCAATGCTATTTTATATTTATCCAGCTAACACCAGTTATTCAGAATAATAGTGGTTCTTAGATTTAAGTCTTTGGCATGTATATACTGTGGGACAGGTGTGAGCATAGTGTGACTGCCAAGAGTGAATCCAGCTAACATGTTGGATTGAGCATGCCTAGACAACATGATGAGAATATACTGGAGTTCCACTCACCTTCATGAACTGGTCCATGGCTTTAGAAGCTAGAGAGTTGGACCGGAACAAGGTGTTTGGATCCGCTGTCAGAAGGATACATGAAAAGGAAGAGGAATGTAAATAACAAAAATGTAACATATCTTTATAACATAGGACAGGCTATACACGTCAGGGACATCATATTTCTAAACCACTGTTTATGGGGCTAAGAGGAGTCATGAACCAGATATTGATCTTGGTCTACAAGGGTCACCCAAATACTAGCGCTACAGTATTCAAACATGACTGTCTTTGGCCCTCTTTGCTACACAGTTACCTTTATCCTTGGAGGGAGGAACATTGAAGTAGTCATGGTGATATGACCTGTTACCAGGGAAAGTGTTTTAGTTGTATACCTAAAGGTCATTTGTGAGAGGGGATAGGGAGGAGCTGCCTGCACTTTCACAACATAAAGGATAGTTAGAAGTTTGGGTCCTTCTGAGGTTTTTTTCTCATTTGTCTTTGTGCCCTGATTTAATATCTTGCTGCTCCCCAACATCTATTTGGATCTTCCTTTCAGATCGTGTGGAGTTGCTATGGAAACTTAGGCATTTTGTTTGTAATCGCAAGGCACACGAACAGAAAGAGAAGAAAACACGCAGAGCACAACAAAACTCCTTATGACTTAGCCTGGGGGCGCGGGTGGAGACAGAAATATAATTAATGAACACGCAGAACTTGTGAAACGACTTAAGGGTGGATAATTGTCGGAGGTCTGATAAATATAGTGCTGGCAGGCGTGCACCGCCCGCCCACACAGCCCGACCGTGGCTGCTGCTACGATTAGAGAAAGAGCGTCAAATCAGTGTTAAATACCAACAACGCTTAGAGCCTCTGTGGGATACGCAGGAACAAGAGCAGGTGAGCAGCTGGGCTCTTATTCAATCTGCCTAGCACACATACAGTACCAGTCAAAAGTTGACACACCTACTCATTCAAGGGTTTTTCTTTATTTTTTAAAAACTATTTTCTCAATTGTAGAATAATAGTCAAGACATCAAAATGATGAAATAACACATGGAATCATGTAGTAACCAAAAAAAGTGTTAAACAAATCAAAATATATTTTATATTTGAGATTCTTTCGAAGTAGCCACCCTTTGGCTTGATGACAGCATTGCACACTTGGAATTCTCTCAACCAGCTTCATGAGGTCACCTGGAATGCATTTCAATTAACAGGTGTGCCTTGTTAAAAGTACATTTGTGGTATTTCCTTCCTTCTTAATGCATTTGAGCCAATCAGTTGTGTTGTGACAAGTTAGGGGTGGTATACAGAACACAGCCCTATTTGGTAAAAGACCAAGTACATATTACATCAAGAACAGCTCAAATAAGGAAAGAGAAACAACAGTCCATCATTACTTTAAAATTAATCTGGTAAAAGTTTCTTCAAGTGCAGTTGCAAAAACCATCAAGCGCTATGATGAAACTGCATCTCATGAGGAACACCACAGGAAAGGAAGACCCAGAGTTACCTCTGCTGCAGAGGACAAGTTCATTAGAGTTAACTGCACCTCAGATTGCAGTCCAAATAAATGCTTCACAGAGTTCAAGTAACAGACACATCTCAACATCAACTGTTCAGAGGAGACTGCGTGAATCAGGCCTTCATGGTCGAATTGCTGCATAGAAACCAACTGCTAAAGGACACCAATAATAAGAAGAGACTTACTTGGGCCAAGAAACTTGAGCAATGGACATTAGACCGGTGGAAATCTGTCCTTTGATTGATGAGTCCAAATTTTAGATTTTTGGTTCCAACCGCCATGTCTTTGTGAGATGCAGAGTAGGTGAACGGATGATCTCCGCATGCGTCGTTCCCACCATGAAGCATAGAGGAAGAGATGTGATGGTGTGGGGATGTTTTGTTGGTGACACTGTCTGTGATTTATTTAGAATTCAAGGCACACTTAACCAGCATGGCTACCACAGCATCCCATCTGGTTTGCGCTTAATGGACCTATCATTTGTTTTTCAACAGGACAATGACACAACACAACTCCAGGCTGTGTAAGGGCAATTTGACTAAGAAGGAGAGTGATGGAGTGCTGCATCAGATGACCTGGCCTCCACAATCACCTGACCTCAACCCAATTGAGATGGTTTGGGATGAGTTGGACCGCAGTGTGAAGGAAATGCAGCCAACAAGTGCTCAGAATATGTGGGAACTCCTTCAAGACTATTGGAAAAGCATACCAGGTGAAGATGTTTGAGAGCATGCCAAAAGTGTGTAAAGCTATCATCAAGGCAAAGGGTGGCTACTTTGAAGAATCTCAAATATAAAATATATTTTGATTTGTAAATTTAAAAAAAAAATGGGTTACTACATGATTCCATATATGTTATTTCATAGTTTTGATGTCTACACTGTTATTCTACGATGTAGAAAATAGTACAAATAAAGAAAAACCCTTGAATGAGCGTACTGCACACTCAAAGCTCCTTCCCACACTGTACACTACCTTAACCTACACACTCCCTGGTTGTTCACAGCTTCACAGGGATTTTTTTCCCTACATCCAAGAGATTCAGTGGTCATATAACCATGTTTTTTTTAAGCTCACAAATATGACTTCCCTATCCAATGTTAAATTCCGAAGCCGGCCAGTGTCTCTTACAAGTGTGGTTGACCTCACGGGTGCTGAGGTAGTCCAGAAAGGGCACCACCAGGCCCTGGCCCAGGTAGATCTTGACCAGGGTCATGGCCACATCCTGCCGGCTCTCAACCGTGGTCACCTCCTCCAGCATGGTCAGAGGGCTGCTGTCCTCCACCTGGGAGGGGTCATAGATAGTCAGGGTCTATTAGCCAGGTGTTCATATATGAGAGGAAGCTGACTTTGTGTCTGTCAGCCATGGAGCACATTATGCTCTCTATATAACCCTGTTGTGGAAAGATATGGCATATTCAAATAAATCTAAAGAAGAAAATGTGTTTTCATAGAAAGGAATCACGCATCATGGCATCTTCATATGGCATGAAAATGGAATTCATTAGTAGCTGAATGAATCATAACAATATCAGTGGCGGTCAATGCCCTTTAAGATGGGGGACACCTTTTTTTGGGGAGCATGGCCTTATTTCTATTACAGTATGTTGGACGACTGTCATTCATATTCCATTCACCCAGTTCAATGTAACATCTATAGGTTTAGGCTATTAAATGACACTCAAATTTTGCCTATACCCATCATAAGGCTGTTACAACCTAGCCTATGAATGAAAGATCGCTACATAGGGGCGGCAGCGTAGCCTAGTAGTTAGAGCGTTGGACTAGTAACCGGAAGGTTGCGAGTTCAAACCCCCGAGCTGACAAGGTACAAATCTGTCGTTCTGCCCCTGAACAAGCAGTTAACCCACTGTTCCCAGGCTGTCATTGAAAATAAGAATATGTTCTTAACTGACTTGCCTGGTTAAATAAAGGTAAAATTTAAAATAAATAAAAAATAGGTGACACAGGTCCAGAGAAAATGTTGAGGTGACACATTCAATACAGCCTTGCACACTCTTATCTACATCTAGCTGATCTAGGGTGTAATCATTAGTCCAACAGTTGCAAACGTGAGTGTTTCTATTAGACACATTCAGGTATGTTAATCCCAGTTTCGCTTCATTTTAAGAAACGTTTTTTCAACAGAATTGGCGGAATGAATAGACCCCTGATGACACGGCTCACATTCAGAGCAGCCACATTGTATTCCTTCTCATATCTATGTGTTCTGTGAGGCCTCCCGAGTGGCGCAGTGGTCTAAGGCACTGCATCGCAGAGCTAGCTGTGCCACTAGAGATCCTGAGATCCTGGCTCCGTCGTAGCCGGCCTTGACTGGGAGACCCATGGGGCGGCTCACAATTGGCCCAGCGTTGTCCGGGTTAGGGGAGGGTTTGGCCGGGAGGGATGCTCTTGTCCCATCGCGCACTAGCGTCTCCTGTGGCGGGCTAGGCACAATACACGCTGACACTGTCTCCAGGTGTACGGTGATTCCTCCGACACATTGGTGTGGCTGGCTTCCAGGTTAAGCGGGCATTGTGTCAAGAAGCAGTGTGGGTTGTGTTTCGGAGGACGCACAGCTCTCGACCTTCGCCTCTCCCGTGTCCGTAAGGGAGTTGGGACAAGACTGTAACAACCACGAAATTACCATGAAATTGGGGAGAAAAATGGGTAAATAATAATAATTCTATGTGCTCTCTACCTCTTACCTTTTCCCTTCGTTTGTGGACTTCAATGCACAACACATCAGGCGAAAAAACCTTTCCAAGCCAAACCATATCATAACTGCTACACACAACCTACATCGTTGTCCCCATATTAGCTAAAGTAACGTCATAGTCAACATAGCTAATAAAACTAAGACGTTAGTAAACCTGCTACAATCATGCAGTAACTATAGTGTATAGTCAGTTAAAAATTTAGCAGTTACACCGGCGGCAATAAAGTAGTAAAACCAAAAGCTTACCTTACATTTACATTACATTTAAGTCATTTAGCAGACGCTCTTATCCAGAGCGACTTACAAATTGGGTTGGAAGAGTTCCAGTATTGTGTTGGATAGCCATAGCAAGCTAGCTAACATCCCTCTATTTGAGCAGGGTGTATGAGTATGCTAAACTAGCTAGCTGCATTTGCTAGCTAAGTAAGTGAAACTGCTTCTCCTTTATTTTTGAAGAAATTCATTTGTTCAAAACTATTGTCAACTCCTCACCACATTTTATGCACTGCAGTGCTAGCTGGCTGTAGCTTATGCTTTCAGTACTAGATTAATTCTCGGATCATTTGATTGGGTGGACGATTGGGCTGCAAGAGCTCTGATAGGTTGGAGAACATCCTCTGGAAGTTGTCATAATTACTGTGTAAGTCTATGGAAGGGATTGAGAACCATAAGCCTCCTAGGTTTTGTATTGAAGTCAATGTACACAGAGGAGGACGGAAGCTAGCTTTCCTCCGGCTACACCATGGTGATACCCTACAGATGGCTGTTGAGGCTATTGTAAACCTTCATTGCAAAACAGTGTGTTTTAAAACATTATTTGGTGAACATATTTAGTATCATTTTTAAATGTTTTAACAATTTTATTTGTATGAAATTCACTGAGGTGGATGGTACACCCCTTCCTCCTCTGAAGAGCTAATAACAATGTGTTGTGTTTGTGACAGTAGTGTGATGCTGACCTCAGCAGGAGAGATGACAGACTCCACCAGCAGGTCAATGAGAGGCTGGTAGTACATGGAGGGCAGGATACGGTCCTCCACCAGACGCACCTTAAGACGCAGCGCACCCAGCTTACCTCTGTTGACAGAGAGAGAGAGAGGGAGGCCTCAGAGACACTACAGTCACAACACTCAAACAATACTCACAGGAAGTTTGCTTAGCACAAACATCTTATAGCACACACAGTGCTGAGTATTAAAAAGGGAATGTGCCCACACCGGGGATAGGTTTGGTGGATTGCCATGCGGGGTATGATGTGTGACAACCACCCTATAATGGCCTTTCCAGTTTGCTCTACCCTGCCATCTTGGGAGTGACAGACCTCCCTTCTGATAGTACCTTGTCATTCCTTCCGGAACAAATAACCCCCTAAATCTGTGACTCATTCCGTAATGACTCTCTCTCTCTCTGTGTGTGTGTGTGTGCCTTGCTATCACAGTTATACCCTTGTTCTACTGTTATCACAGAGAACACATGCCTGCAGAGTCCTAGCTGTATACCCTTGTCCCTTGATGAAACTCGGTGAGGGAATAAGATATTTAAACAGTGATCCGCCGGCTGTCTTCAAACCTTTGCCTTATAGTTATTAGGCTGACATTCACCTGACAGGGTAATAAACACCTGAGAAAATGGGGATCCGTTTTTTCAATTGTCCATTTTATTTCAGCAATTCATTATTTTAGCTAAATATACTGAGCAAATATAAACGCAACATGCAACGTCAAAGATTTTACAGACTTTCAGTTCATCAAGAGAAATCGGCCCATTGAAATACATTTATTAGGCACAGCAACTGGGGAGCCAGTCTCCCAGCCAATCAGAATTGAGTTTTTTCCCACAAAAGAGGAAGCCGGATGTGGAGGTCCTGGGCTGGCGCAATTACAAGTGGTCTGCAGTTGAGGTTGGTTGGACGTACTGCCAAATTCTTTTAAAATGGTAGAGAAAATTAACATAAAATTATCTGGCAACAGCTCTGTTGGACATTCCTACAGTCAGCATGCCAATTGCGCGCTCCCTCAAAACTTGAGACATCTGTGGCATTGTGTTGTGTGACAAAACTGCACATTTAGAGTGGCTTTATATTGTCCACAGTCTACAACGTCTCAACAGTGGAGGATATTCTAGAGCCAGTCTACCCAACGAGTCAGTACACCAGCCCATCCAGCAAACCACTCAGGTCAGCGATGCCTGTTTATCTCTCCCGGAGAAATATGAAGGGACATCATCCAAATGCCGTGGCTTCCTCCTTCAGTGCTCCCTCTATTTCTCACATCAGATGGGAGCTCCCACCACCGAGAGGTCTAAGGTTGCCACGGATATTTCTCTGCTGACTGGGTGCGCATTGGAATGGGCTACGGCCGTCTGGGAAAGAGGAGGAGCTCGAGTCTTATGAGGGGTTCATGGCCCTGTTTTAAATGTATTTTTGATCATCCCGCGGAGGGCAGAGCAGGAGGTGAGTGTCTGCTTCAGCTCCAGCAGAAGAATCTGACGGCTACTGAGTATGCACTTACCTTCCGGACAGTAGCAGCTTCCAGTGGATAGAATGAGTCAGCGCTCAGCACATTATTTAGAAGAGGTCTGCACGAGGAGGTCCAGACTGAACTGGCCTGCCTCAATGACAACCTCACCCTGGACACACTCATTGCAATGGCCATCGTCTGGATAACCTCCTCCAGGAGCTTTGGCATCTCCATCACTTCTCTCCCTCCTTCGGCGAGTGTTCGGGATCAGAGCCTGAACCCATGGAGGTAGGGGTTACACGTCTTCGCGCTGCAAGACGAGGCAGACGGATACAGCTGGGGCTCTGTCTGTACTGTGCCCAGGGAGGGCACAAGTGCCAGCGGTGTCCATTACTTCAGAATCTGGGATCCATTAGAGCAGAGGGATGGTCACGTGATGTTATATCCCCCGGACCTGGAGTGAGTATTCCATCTACTGCTCTTCCTGTTAGACTATTTTTAGTACCCATCACTCTGGCTGACTGTCCCTCATGTCCCGTGTCTACATATTGAGTGGATTCCAGGGCCACAGGGAACTTTATGGATCAGACCCTTGCTTCCTCTCCTTTTCCAGTTCAAGGTCTCGACTGTCAGCCTCTAGGATCTGGAACCATCACACACATCACCCAACCACTCACCCTCACCATGGAGCCCAATCACCAGGAAAACATCCCTTCATCACCATTGCACCAGTTCACAAGATCATCCTCTGTCTACCTTGGCTTCAGCGCCATAACCCTATCATCTCATGGTCGAGGATGAGAATCACCGACTGGTCACCTGAATGCCGGACGACCTGCTTTCCTGTCCCCTGTGGTTCCACGTTGTTTGAGAGTCCTGTGGTTGCCCTCCAGCCCAGCATCCCGGAGGAATATCAGGATCTAAGGAAGCTATTCTCCAAGACCCGCGCTACCTGTCTACCTCCTCATCGCCCCTGGGACTTTGCCATTGACCAGTTTTCCGGTGCTTTCCCTCCGCGCGGACGCATCTACCCTCTGTCAGTGGCTGAGACCCAGGCCATGGAGGACTACATTCAAGAGGCGCTCCAACAGGGTTTCAACCGCAGGTCCAAGTCCCCTGCGTTGGCTGGTTTCTTCTTCGTGGCCAAGAAGGAGGGAGGAATACATCCTTGTATTGATTACCGTGGACTCAATGACATCACCGCAAAGTATCGGAACCCTCTCTCGCTGGTGCAGTCATCCATCGAGCAGCTCCGCTGAGCCCGGTTCTTCACCAAACTGGACCTGCGGAGTGACTACAATCCCATTCGCATCCAGGAGGGGGATGAGTGGAAGACGGAGTTCAGCATAATGTCTGGTCACTACGAGCACTTGGTTATTCCCTTTGGCTTAGCCAATGCTCCGTCAGTGTTCCAGGCATTCGTCAACGAGGTGTTCAGGGACATGCGGACGTCAGGTGATTGTGTACATCGATGACATCCTGATCTTCTCGACCAACCTGGAAGATCACATCACTCACGTTTCGAGCAGTCCTGGAACGCCTCTTGGCTAGCAACCTTTTTGTGAAGGCGGAGAAGTGCCAATTCCACCAGAGGGCTGTCTCCTTCTTGGAGACAAGGGTGGGCCTCGTAGGTTGGTTTGGTCTCCAGCAGCCGACGACGCCTTTCATCTCCTCAAGGGGTGTTTCACCTCCACCCCCTTGCTAAAACACCCAGATCCACCGCTACCCTTTGTGGTTGAGGTAGACGCATCGGAGGTGGGTGTCGGAGCAGTTTTGTCACAAAGACAGGGGGACGTCAGCGATCGGGAGCTCTTGGTGATCGGTAGCTCTTGGCAGTGAAATTGGCATTAGAGGAGTGGAGACACTGGCTGGAGGGAGCCAAGGAACCATTTGTCATCCTCACTGACCATCGGAACCTTGAGTACATACGGACAGCGAGGAGACTGAATCTGCGCCAAACCAGGGATAAGGGATCGGCTGCTGACCTGGGCACACACATCTATGTTCCCACAAGGATAAGGGACCGGCTGCTGACCTGGGCACACAAATCTACGTTCCCACAGGGATAAGGGACCGGCTGCTGACCTGGGCACACAAATCTACGTTCCCACAGGGATAAGGGATTGCCTGCTGACCTGGGCACACACATCTATGTTCCCACAGGGATAAGGGACCGGTTGCTGACCTGGGCACACACATCTACGTTCCCACAGGGATAAGGGACCGGCTGCTGACCTGGGCACACACATCTACGTTCCCACAGGGATAAGGGACCGGCTGCTGACCTGGGCACACACATCTACGTTCCCACAGGGATAAGGGATCGGCTGCTGACCTGGGCACACACATCTACGTTCCCACAGGGATAAGGGATTGGCTGCTGACCTGGGCACACACATCTATGTTCCCACAGGGATAAGGGATTGGCTGATGACCTGGGCACACACATCTATGTTCCCACAGGGATAAGGAATTAGCTGCTGACCTGGGCACACACATCTATGTTCCCACAGGGATAAGGGATCGGCTGCTGACCTGGGCACACACATCTATGTTCCCACAGGGATAAGGGATCGGCTGCTGATCTGGGTACACACATCTATGTTCCCACAGGGATAAGGAATTGGCTACTGACCTGGGCACACATCTATGTTCCCACAGGGATAAGGGATCTGCTGCTGACCTGGGCACACACATCTATGTTCCCACAGGGATAAGGGATTGGCTGCTGACCTGGGCACACAGCTGTCGTCAATGGACATCCAGGAATTTCTCACACCATCCATTCCCTAACTGAGAAATGCTGGTGGCCCACCTTGGTGCAGGATGTTAGCAGTATCAACTCCTGTTCCGAGTGTGCTCAAACCAAGTCCCCCCCCCCCCGGAATGCTCCAGCAGGGAAGCTCCTGCCGCTTCCCGTGCCTCAGAGACCTTGGTCCCATCTATCCATTGACTTACTGACTTACTGATCTTCATTCTAGTGGTAGTGGATAGATTCTCCAAGTCATGTCGCCTAATCCCTCTTCCTGGTCTTCCCACTACTCTTCAGGTCACTGAGGCACTTTTCCAGCAGGTCTTCCGGCATTATGACCTTCCGGAGGACATCTCAGACCGTGGCCCCCAATTCACATCCAGAATTGGAAAAGCTTGGGGTCAAGGTTAGCCTCACATCCGGGTAGCGGCCTTAGTCTAACGGGCAGGTGGAGGGGATGAATCAGGGGCTAGGGAGGTTCCTGAAGACTCACTGTCAGGACTGGCAGGGTGAGTGGGCACGTTCCCTTCCTTGTTGGTATTGTTATTGTGTATCGGCGTACTGCCTTATGTTGGTGTCGTGTTCATGGTTTTGTTTTATTAAAACGTTTCACCTGCTTCCGACTTACCGCCTCATCATTACAAAAGCTCCTCTATGATTCAGCTACAGTCACTGGAAGAGTAAGAAAAAATCTGAGAGCGATCCACAAATTTGGACTGTGTTATATTATTCTTAACGATTTCGCACAAATCAGAAAAAATGCAACAATATGTCTGTGAAACTACAGTTTAAGTCGAAGTTTACATACACTTAGATTGGAGTCATTAAAACTTGTTTAACAACCACTCCCCAAATTTCTTGTTAACAAACTATAGTTTTGGCAAGTCGATTAACAATTGTTTACAGACAGATTATTTCACTTGTAACTCACTGATTCCCAATTCCAGTGGGTCAGAAGTTTACATACACTAAGTTGACTGTGCCTTTAAACAGCTTGGAAAATGACAGAAAATGATGTAATGGCTTTAGATGCTTCTGATAGGCTAATTACATCATTTGATACAATTGGAGATGTACCTGTGGATGTATCTCAAGGCATACCTTCAAAATCAGTGCCTCTTTGCTTGACATCATGGGAAAATCTAAAGAAATCAGCCAAGGCCTCAGAATGTTTTTTTGTAGACCTTCACAAGTCTGGTTCATCCTTGGGAGTAATTTCCAAACACCTGAAGGTACCACGTTCATCTGTATAAACAATAGTATGCAAGTGAAAACACCATGGTACAACGCAGCCGTCATACCGCTCAGGAAGGAGACGTGAACGTACTTTGGTGTGCAAATCAATCAAAGAACAACAGCAAAGGGCCTTGTGAAGATGCTGGCGAAAACCGGTAAAAAAATATCTATCCACAGTAAAACAAGTCCTATATCGACATAACCTGAAGGCCGTTTAGCAAGGAATAAGCTACTGCTCCAAAACCACCATAAAAAAAGCCAGACTACGGTTTGCAACTGCACATGAGGACAAAGATCGTACCTTTTTGGAGAAATGTCCTCTGGTCTGATGAAACATAAACAGAACTGTTTGGCCATAATGACCATCGTTATGTTTGGAGGAAAAAGGGGGAGGCTTGCAAGCCGAAGAACATAATCCCAACCGTGAAGCACGGGGGTGGCAGCATCATGTTGTGGGGGTGCAGGCGGGACTGGTGCACTTCACAAAATAGATGCAAAATTACGTGGATATATTGAAGCAACATCTCAAGACATCAGTCAGGAAGTTAAAGCTTGGTCGCAAACGGGACTTCCAAATGGACAATAACCCCAAGCATGCTTCCAAAGTTGTGGCAAAATGGCTTAAGGACAACAAAGTCAAGGTATTGGAGTGGCCAACACAAAGCCCTGACCTCAATCATATGTACAATTTGTGGACAAAACTGAAAAAGCGTGTGCGAGCAAGGAGGCCTACAAACCAGACTCAGTTACACCAGCTCTGTCAGAAGGAATGTAGGAACTTATTGTGGGAAGCTTGTGGAGGGCTACCCAAAACGTTTGACCAAAGTTAAACCATTTAAAGGCAATGGTACCAAATATGTATGTAAACTTCTGACCCTCTGGGAACGTGATGAAAGAAATAAAAGCTTAAATAAATAAATCATTCTCTCTAGTATTATTCTGACATTTCACATTTTTTAAATAAAGTGGTGATCCTAACTGACCTAAGACAGGGACTTTTTACTAGAATAAAATTTCAGGAATTGTGAAAAAGTTTAAATCTAGTTGACTAAGGTGTATGTAAACTTCCAACTTCAACTGTATATATTCACAGTATTATTAATGAATAGTGGTTTATTTGGTAGCCTTTCGTAGTGTGTGTGATTAGTGTGATTTTACTAATTTTGTGATTAGTGTGATTTTGCTAAATTGCATTAGTACTGTACAAAGTTAGAGGTGCGCTATTTGATAGATTCCCCCTACTTCAGGCTCCAGTGTTGAGACCTGAGGTCAACCTACCCCCGCCCCCACCCCATCTCGTACTTCTGAGTGCGAGACCTTCCCAGGCAGTAGCCTGCTTAGCTCACAAACTAAACTCAGCAAAAAAAGAAAAAGAGAATTTATAAAAATCAAAATATTTTCACAGATCTTCATTGTAAAGGGTTTAAACACTGTTTCCCATGCTTGTTCAATGAACCATAAACAATGAAATTGCACCTGTGGAACGGTCATTAAGACACTAACAGCTTACAGACGGTAGGCAATTAAGGTCACAGTTATGAAATCTTAGGACACCAAAGAGGCCTTTCTACTGACTCTGAAAAACACCAAAAGAAAAATGCCCAGGGTCCCTGCTCATCTGCGTGAACATGTCTTAGGCGTGCTGCAAGGAGGCATGAGGACGGCAGATGTGGCCAGGGCAATAAATTGCAATGTCTGTACTGTGAGATGCTGAAGACAGCGCTACAGGAAGACAGGACGGACAACTGATTGTCCTCACAGTGGCAGACCACTGTGGGACAGGTGTACAGAATGGCAAATACCAGAGTTACACCAGGAACACACAATCCCTCCATCAGTGCTCAGACTGTCCGCAATAGGCTGAGAGAGGCTGGACTGAGGGCTTGTAGGCCTGTTGTAAGGCAGGTCCTCACCAGACATCACCGGCAACAACGTCGTCTATGGGCACAAACCCACCCTCACTGGACCAGACAGGACTGGCAAAAAGTGCTCTTCTCGGAAGAGTTGCGGTTTTGTCTCACCAGGGGTGATGGTCGGATTCGCATGTATCGTTGAAGGAGTGTTACACCGAGGCCTGTACTCTAGAGCAGAATCGATTTGGAGGTGGAGGGCCCGTCACGGTCTGGGGCAGTGTGTCATGGCATCATCGGACTGAGCTTGTTGTCATTTCAGGCAATCTCAACGCTGTGCGTTACAGGGAAGACATCCTCCTCCCTCATGTGGTACCCTTCCTGCAGGCTCATCCTGACATGACCCTCCACCATAACAATGCCACCAGCCATACTGCTCGTCCTGTGCGTGATTTCCTGCAAGACTGGAATGTCATTGTTCTGCCATGGCCAGTGAAGAGCCCGGATCTCAATCCCATTGAGCATGTCTGGGATCTGTTGGATCGGAGGGTGAGGGCTAGGGCCATTCCCCCCAGAATTGTCTGGGAACTTGCTGGTACCTTGTTGGCAGAGTGTGGTAACACCTCACAGCAAGAACTGACAAATCTGGTGCATTCCATGAGGAGGAGATGCACTGCAGTAGTTAATGCCGCTGGTGGCTACATCAGATACTAACTGTTACTTTTGATTTTGTCCCCCCCCCTTTGTTCAGGGACACATTATTCCATTTCTGTTAGTCACATGTCTGTGGAACTTGTTCTGTTTGTCTCATTGTTGAATCTTGTATGTTCACACAAATATTTACACATGTTAAGTTTGCTGAAAATAAACGCAGTTGACGTTTCCTTTTTTGCTGAGTTTACAAAAAATACCCCATAAAGACAAAGCGAAAACACATTTTTAGAAATTATTTGGATACAGCTTTAAAGAACATTTCGATACAGGTAGGTAGTGACAGGTAGGCTAGTTAAGGATCATATCAAATCTACCTTATCAAAGCACTTCATGATGACAGAAATGAGTGCTATGGGGCAATAGTCATTTAGTTCAGTTAACTTTGCTTTCTTGGGTACAGGAACAATGGTGGACATCTTGAAGAAATTGGGGACAGCAGACTGGGATAGGGAGAGATTTAATATGTCCGTAAACACTCCAGCAGGCTGGTCTGCGCGTGCTCTGAGGACGCGGCTAAGGATACCATCTGGGCCGACAGCCTTGCAAGGGTCAACACGCTTAAATGTCTTACTCACATCGGCCATGGAGAACCTAACCTTAACCCCAAACCATAAAATGAATTCCTAACCCCAAACCTAAACTGAACCCCAATTATAACCCTAACCTTAAATCTAACACCTAAGCCTAAAATAGCCTTTTTCCTTGCAGGGACTGGCAAAATGTCCCCACTTGTCTGAATGTTCCTTGTTTTACTATCCTTGTGAGGACTTCTAGTCCAAAAAAACATACACACACCCCTTACCCTGCATCATCCTCATGGTTTCCCAGGGGCAGCAGACGAAACCAACCCTGCAACACAGGTGTCTTGTGCAGGCAAGCAAAAGGGATTTCCACCTGAACAAATAACCGAAACATCATACCATACACTAAACTGAAACAGCACTCTAGCACCAACAATACATATTGGCATTTGTAAAAATATGAATGATTCCACATAGTAGAAATAAGTATAATGTGTCCTCACAGAATAACATAAGTAACCCATAGACATTAGGAACATAACCTCTTCACCTTTCCCAGGAAGTCATTCTTGCCCACCATGTCCCAGTCCCAGACTTCCACTGTGACATTCCCTCCCTCTGTCAGCTCCCAGGCCTCCAGCTCCAGCTCCAGGGTCTCACTCCAGTGTGGATAACGAGTCTTCTTAATGATCTAACACACACACCAGAAAAACCCTTCATTTACTATTTCACATGCTCAAATCAGTCTTTGTTTCCACTAAAGTTGGTGATAATTCAGACATGAACATGTTATCTGGCTCATCTCCCTCCTCACCGAAGTTTCTGCACTGTGGTTATTGAAGAGGATTCTGGCAAAGGGGTCAGAGGTTCCAGAGATGTCTCTTGGCGCCAGGTCTCTAAGAGGTCAACGAACAGAAACACATTAATGTATGAGCAACCCCTCAGCCCCTTTACCTGTCCCTATACATGGTGATGGAATGATTCAATGAGTGAGATGATATGTGCAGATCATTCCTCTAGATTTGACATTACTCTGCTAAATCTAAAGATGAGAGAACTTTGAACAGCATAGAAGCTTGTTAGATGGGCCTGTGTTATGAGACAGTAAGTGTAGTGAGAGTATGACTCAGACTGAACTGCATCCATGAGCAGAAGGCAAGCTGCTGAGCGACAATGGTGAAGAGTGAGCAGCACTGAGACAGTGACTTCACCATAGAGGTCGGCTAGAGACAGACTCTTTCACAGAGAGCCAGTTAGTGACCTGTTTATACACCCAGTTTTCATGATCAAACCTGTCTCTCACTGCTCCCAGTGCTAAGACGAGGTGCATTCTCACTCAGATAAGTGAGAGCACAAACCACCATGGTATATCAGTCTCTACATAGATAAACACTGTCTGACAAACAGAGACAAAGCTATACTGGATACATTTTGTTGAATACATTCTCATGTGTAAGAGATGTGAATGGGCATGTAAGATAGTTAGCTATGTCACCGTCATCATAACAGCAAAAATACTTGGACCACAACAGAAAGCATATTTACCACATTCAGGGGCCATGGCACATAATCCATTAAAACTATGTTCTCATTGGGAGCCCATTGCTGTCTACAGGACACAAAGGCAAAGGAGCACCAGACTTTCTTAACTCTGCTGTTTGATACAATCCCACTGGGCACACCAAGTCATTTCAACGTGGACATTTTGGCAATATTTGGTTGAGACGTCGATTCACCCACTCAAAAAGACAGCCAGAAGTTTGTTGAATTCCCAATGTGTTATCACTATGCTTTCAACCAATATAAAAGCAAAGCCAAAATCCAATGGAAAAATAAGGTCAGATGTTTTGTTTAGTTGTCTAAATGTGTTATCAATGTGCTTTCAACCATTTAAAACCACAACAAAGTTCAAATAGGAATACAATGTCAGATATTTTGTGCTTATACAACAACTTAATGTGTTATTATCGTGCTTCATCTAATAGCACAACCAAATGGTCCTGTGTAGCTCAGTTGGTAGAGCATGACGCTTGTAATGCCAGGGTAGTGGGTTCGATCCCCGGGACCACCCATACGTAGAATGTATGCACACATGACAGTAAGTCGCTTTGGATAAAAGCGTCTGCTAAATGGCATATATTATTATTATTATATTAAATGACTTGGATTGTAGTTGAGATTACATTAAAAGTACATGGTGCAAGTGATCAATGCTGATTATTACAGAAATTGTGATCTCCACTGAGACTACCAACATTTAAATGATATCTAAGTAGTTTCATCTGAGCCACTGGCTTAATCCTATTCTTTTTTCTTTTGGTTTTGGTTTAGTTGGAGACGTGAATCCAACATTTAATTTACAACTTGTCGACAAGTTGATGGGCTATTTATACAACTGCAAATGTGGTACTGAAATGTGTTTGGATGTCAACAAATTCCAGTTTGTCTACAAATTAATCATTTTTATGTTGGATTCACATCTCCATCTCAACCAATAATTAAAGTTAAAGAATAGGACTAAATTCAATACAACTTTATTTAAAGTGCTTTTTAAAAAATCTTTATTTAACCAGGTAGGCCAGTTGAGAACAAGTTCTTATTTACAACTGCGACCATGCCAAGATAAAGCAAAGCGACAAAAACAACAGTTACACATGGGATAAATAACACAATAGAAAAATCTGTATACAGTGCAAATGAAGTAAGGAGGTAAGGCAATAAATAGGCCATAGTGGCGAAGTAATTACAATTTAGCAAATTACACTGGAGTGATAGATGTGCAGATGAGGATGTGCAAGTAGAAATACTGGTGTGCAAAAGATCAGAAAAACAAAAACAAATATGGGGATGAGGTAGGTAGTTGGTTGGATGGGCTATTTAGAGATGGGCTGTGTACAGCTGCAGCGATCGGTAAGCTGATCAGACAGCTGACGCTTAAAGTTAGTGAGAGAGATATAAGTCTCCAACTTCAGTGATTTTTGCAATTTGTTCCAGTCATGGGCAGCAGAGAACTGTAAGGAAAGGAGGCCAAAACAGGTGTTGGCTTTGGGGATGACCAGTGAAATATGCATGCTGGAGTGCGTGCTACAGGTGGGTGTTGCTATGGTGACAAGTGAGCTGAGATAAGGCGGAGCTTTACCTAGCAAAGACTTACAGATGACCTGGAGCCAGTGTGTTTGGCGACGAATATGTAGCGAGGACCAGCCAACGAGAGCATACAGGTCGCAGTGGTGGGTAAGTCATGAGGTCAAAGGAATTGTCCGTAGAACTCTGAGACAAGATTGTGTAGAGCCACAGATCTGGGAAAGGGTACCTAGAAAATTCTGCAGCATTGAAGGTCCATAAGAACACAGTGGCTTCCATCATTCTTAAATGGAAGAAGGTTGGAATAACCAAGACGCTTCCTAGAGCTGGCCGCCTGGCAAAACTGAGCAAATGGGGTAGAAGGGCCTTGGTCAGGGAGGTGACCAAGAACCCAATTGTCACTTTGACAGAGCTCTAGAGTTCCTCTGTGGAGATGGGAGAACCTTCCAGAAGGACAATCATCTCTGCAGCACTCTACAGCACTCTGCAGCACTCAAGATGAACGGAGCAAAGTACAGAGAGGTCCTTGATGAAAACCTGCTCCAGAGCACTCAGGACCTCAGACTGGGGCAAAGGTTCACCTTCCAACAGGACAACAACCCTAAGCATACAGCCAAGACAACGCAGGAGTGGCTTCGGGACAAGTCCCTGAATGTCCTTGAGTTGCCCAACTTGAGCCCGGATCTCCGGAGAGACATGAAAATAGTTGTGCAGCAACGCGCCCCATCCAACCTGACCTAGCTTGAGAGGATCTGCAGAGAAGAATGGGAGAAACTCCCCAAATACAGATGTGCCAAGCTTGTAGCATCATACCCAAGAAGACTCGAGGCTGTAATCACTGCCAAAGGTGCTTCAACAAAGTACTGAGTAAAGGGTCTGAATACTTAAGTCAATTTGATATTTTCTTTTTTAATAAATGTACCAACATTTCTAAAAGCCTGTTTTTGCTTTGTCATTGTGGAGTATTGTGTGTAGATTGATGAGGGGGGGGGGACTATTTAATCAATTTTAGAATAAGGCTGTAACTTAACAAAATGTGGAAAAAGTCAAGGAGTCTGAATACTTTCCGAATGCACTGTATGTGCCTTTTGTAATTGTTTTAATTGATGTAGTACTGTTGTTGTCTATTAATGTTCTGTATTATGTCATGTTTCATGTTTTGTGTGGACCCCAGGAAGAGTAGCTGCTGCTTTTGCAACAGCTAATGGGGATTCTAATGAAATACCTCAAACTATTATTAATTTGTAGACAAACTGGAATTAAAGCCAGACTAATTCAGTGGAACTATCCAAGCAGGAGATACCTCTCCTTCACATGTTTATATTTGGTTGCATTGACAACCACACAAAATATAAATATCCAGTTTGTCTACAAATTAATCATTTATATGTTGGATTCATGACTCCATCTCAAGCAAAAATCTAAGTGAAAAAAATAGGACTAAATCTAATCAAACATTCAATGCACTTTAAATAAGGTTTGATTTAGTCCTATTCTTTAACTTAGATTTTTGGTTGAGACGGGGACGTGAATTTAACATATTAAACATCAATGTGAAGATTACATTTGAAATCAATGAAAGCTTGATGCCCTAGGCATATATTTATTGTCTCGTTTTAGTTGAACCCTGGTTTGAATTCATTTGCTTTGTTAAACCTACCCTTTGGAATGACTTTGATAGTAACAGTGAATATATTTAGTTATTAAAATGTCTCCATTTAATCATTCTCAAAATAGCACATTGGTAGTAAACAATGGTGATGGGGGAAAAAACCTGTACTTCCACCAATACGCCAGTATTTAACCTTCATAGCTTGTTCTCCATCTGCTTTTTAAATAGGGAGCCAATTTGTTTTCAGCACTTTTATTCTCATGACGAATCCAAAGTAATTTTCTCATGACCCTCTCTGTCTCTCTATTGTGAGCAATATGCTTGGAACATCGAATCGCAATAAAATCATAGTATCGAATCGAATGTAGAATCGAATGTAGAATTGATTGGAAAGGAGCATCAAGTTCATCACCTTTCACCACCCTGTGAAGTTCATCATAACTTATTTCATCATTAGCCTAATAAACTGAATGCTTTCCTGACGAGTTGTAGTGGGAGGACCACGCAACATGTCATTGCGTGACTTGATGGTTATTATATAAATATTTACGCATAAGTGTTTCTACCGAAATTTCTGGCATAATTAATTTTACAGACACAAAAAGATCCCACCGTGTGTAGCGTATTTTGTTTTGTCAACATTTTGAAAGTTACCCAAAAATTTTCGGTTTCCATCAGGCCTGTCAATGACATTTTTTTTTTAAAGATTGGTTTATGTTGAATATCGGATTACAATGACGACATAAATCCTGTGGTTTGAAATGTCACCCTCAAATCAGTTGATGTCTTTTCAAATCCAATTTGCTCCATGATTCCACATCACAATAGGTAAACAAATTTAGTTGAAACAACGTTAATTCGACCAGTTTGTGCTGGTGGGATGTTTCCCATGCGGTGCTCTGCTTCCATGAGAGAAAACAATGTTGTTTCATCCCATAATCTCAAGTCTCTGGAACGGTATCCTCATTATTCTTGGTTCTCACCCTTTGCGCAGAAGTTGGTGTATGTCATGATGGAGACCAGGCATGAATTATTCGGTTTTGTTATGTTTGATAACTCTTAAATCAGACAATTAACATGCAGTCCACCGAGCTACTATCTGCTAGTCCTCATTGCTCGGTTGGTCCTATTACCGTAGTTCGCTAGGTCAGTCATACCTATCAGACATTACTACATATCGGCCTTTCTGAGAGAAATCAAAACTATAACATCCTCTCGATCTAATTCAAATATTCACCCTGTGGACCGTTTCAATACAAATACACATATTTGTTTTTCAATAACATACAGTATATATTTTTTTGTAACATATTAACATACGTTTTGTTTTTCTCTAACATCCACAATACACATAACTGTGTCATCTATGACATAGGGGTAGACAGCCCTTTGTCCACAGCAACATAAGGATTATTCTGCCCTTATTCGTTGCATGTCGCCTCTCTGATGTCATCAGACCTGTGTGCAGACACTGGTCTGTTCTCCTCCACAGCCTCCACATATGCTTTGACTTCTTCTTCTGTGTCTGACGTGTTTTCTTTCAGTGGGTTTCTTGACAGTGTGTCAGCCACCACTAACTGCTTCCCAGGGGACACTGCCTTCCCATTGACACGCATGAGGCGCATGAGCAGTTGCTGACAGCTGAGTGGTGCTTTGTCCAGGTCGTACGTGTTGATCAATGGAACGAGTGACTTATGGTCTGTATGTAAAGCAAAGCTGCCCATCAACTGCAGGTAGTGGGCAAATCGTTTGCATGCACATACACCTGTGCGTGAACAAAAAACACAACAGGATGGAGCTCGCCTTCCTCTTGTTCCTATAGGAGTGTAGCTCTGAGGCCATAGCTACTTGCGTCTGCACTGACTACAGTTGGTTTGCTGGCATTGTAGTATGCCAATACCTGCTCCTGTGGGTCTCCCTACATCTCTCTTTTCAATAGCTCAGTGATGGGGTGTAGCACTGATGACAGGCCCGGCTCAATGGTGTTTGTTGGACTGGGCATCTCGGAGACGTCTTTCACTTTGCTGTCATCCGGCTTTATCCCATCCGCTATGATCACATGACAGAAGTACTGGATCTCCGACTTCCGAAGGTGACACTTGTTTTTGTACAGCTTTAGTACTGACTCTTTGATGGGTTGCAGCTGGGTTCAAACGGTATCTGACAAAAACCGCTAGACGCATCGAGTGTGGAGAAGACTCTCACCCTGGATAGCTTGGGTACTATATCCTCCAAGGTGAGTAAGATGAACCTCTCCCGCTTCACTGCTTCGTTGAGTCGTTTTAAGTCTACGCATGTTCTCACTTTGCCATTTTTCTTCATCACCAGCACCATGGGAACACACCAGTCTGTAGACTCGGTTTCTCCCTCTGATGCCATTTCTTTCCATTCTGTTGAGTTCATCCTCCTCTTTTGGAAGGGAGTGGAAAAGGAATTCTGCGTGGCGAAGTCAGAGAATAGGGGACTGCATCGGGCCTAAATTCAATCTTGACCGGTTCACAGTTCAGTGGCCCTATCTCTCCAAACACATCTGTGCTGATCTCATCTGCTCTGAGGAACAAACTCATCTTGCAAGCAAAGGTTCTGCTAACTTGGTTATTAGCATATGGTCCTTGAATCACAAAGATCCAGAATTGGTACTTTTCTCCTTTTCTTTCACTCATGGCTAAGAATTATCCCATACAGTCAAACCTGCCACCTGGGCTGCGAACATCAGTTACAATGTTAACCAGCCGGGGGCGCTGTTGCATTCTCTGGTAAGTGGTCTGAGACATCGCTCTAACATCAGCACCGGTGTTAATCTTGAACTTTACAGGTGTGCCATTTATTGGGAGCTCAACATGCCACTGATCTTCAGACTCCTTAGTAACCGATCCTAAAAAGAATGCCCCTTGCATTTCCTCTACATCCTCAGCTGTAACTTCTTTGACCATTTTTGTTTTGCATGCAATCTCAAAATGGCCCATTTTGTTACACTTCCTGCATCTTTCGTTGAGTGCTGGACAATTTTCACTGTAATCATGACTGTGGTTACAACGTGAGAAATTCCCCTGTTTTGATTGACTATTTCTTTGCTTAAACTGTTTGTTCTATGCTGTGGTTTGCCTCTCATCAACGTAGTTCTCAGCTCCCACTCGCATGTCCGTGCTGCTTCTTTATCTGCTCAGACTGGCATGTGATTTGTATCGTCTTCTCCAGTGTCAAGTCTGCCACCAGCTGTAGCTTTTGTGAAAGAACACTGTCCATAAGGTCAATCACAATCCTGTCCCTTATTTGTTCATCCTTTGTAGTTCCAAACTCGCGGTGTTCAGCTAGCTCATACAGATTCCTTACAAAAGATTCCATTGTCTCTCTCCCCCTTTTTACTTTAATCCGTTTATGGAAACATGCTCGTTCGTGAATCTCGCGCCGTGGCACAAGATGTTCATTCAGTTTTTCGATCACCACCATCGTTGTTGAACTCATCATTAAAGTAATCAAAGGAGAATGCATTGTAGAAAATCTCTGCATCTTTCCCCATTGCATATACTAGTGAATTCACCTGCACCACACCAGTCTCCTTATCCAGTTTCGATGCTACTCGAAAACAGGAAAAGCGTTGTCTCCAGATCGGCCATGCCGATGGCGACGGCTGTGAAAAATCGAACAGCTCTGGTAGGTTGAATTTTGAAATTTCCCCACTAATCTTCGACGTGTGAGTTCTTTAATTCTGACAACATGTCATGATGTAGGCCAGGCTGTGAATTATCCGGTTTAGTTATGTTACAAACTCTTAAATCAGGCAATTAACATGCAGTTCACCGAGCATCTATCTGCTTGTCCTCACTGCTAGGTTAGTTTTATTAGCGTAGTTCGTTAGGTCAGTCACATCCGGTTATGACAATGACACGCATAACCAATCAATTACGGAGATATCTATCAGACATCACTACAGTGTACAAATGTTGTTAGGATGAATTTAGTAGAAAATAACTCAATTGAAAGCCCTAATCTCAAATGTTAGGCAGTAATGAGAGCTTGCCAGATCTAGTTAGAAGCCCTCCTTCAGGGGGTCTTGAGCACATTGCCAGAGATTGCTCAAACCCTGCAGAAACAGCCAAGCTGGACAGATGCCATGCTTACAGTGCTCAGTCCCCATCACGTTATTGAAACCCTCTCAGGGACCTCTCTGCCTCTCATTTCTTAATGGCTTTCTCTGTGGCACATTCCTTTTTCTAAATGAGCGTATCCTCCTCAAAATCTGCTTACTGTAACTCTGTGGCCTTGGTGTCTGCTGGCACTTCAACAGGCGGGTAAACACAATCTCCTCTGGGACTTGTATTTATTTTAAGAATAAAGGCGACATCAATAACATACTGTGCCTTAAGAAAGTATTCACGACGCCAATGGTGACTTTAAAACAGTTACACAGTTTACATGGCTGCGATTGGAGAAAATTGAGGATGGATCAACAACATTGTAGTTACTCCACAATACTAACCTAATTGACAGAGTGAAAATAAGGGAGCCTGTACAGAATACAAATATTCCAAAACATGCAACATGCATGTGGCAAAGCCATTACATTTGTTTCCTGAATACAAAGTGGGGGTGATTTGGGGAAAATCCAACTACTACTACTTTCAAGCATAGTAGTGGCTGCAGCATGTTATGGGTATGCTTGTAATCGTCAAGGACTTGGGAGTTTTTCAGGACTAAAAATAAACGGAATGGAGCTAAGGAGCTAAGCGCAGGCAAAATCCTAGAGGAATACCTGGTTCAGTCTGCTTTCCATCAGACACTGGGAGTTTAATTCACCTTTCAGCAAGACAATAAGCTAAAACAAGGCCAAATCTACACTGGAGTTGCTTACCAAGAAATCAGTGAATGTTCCCGAGTGCCCGAGTTACAGTTTTGACTTAAATAATCTTAATTCAAAAGTCATTCGCACATCTGAGCTATCTTTTTTGCATGGTAACAGTTGAATAAGATGAGAAAAAAAGAAGGAACCCGCCCACTGCTCTTTATAGTATCACTGCTCTTTAATAAGCTTTATTTATAGGTCTCAAGGCCTTCCTCAGAGCTTTTGTGAGTTGTTTTAAAATTAGCACCCTTATGATAGACACAGCTCCACCCACATCCATTCCATGCATCGAATGGGGTTGGAGTCGAGGGAAAATGAGTGTTACCAAACATAACAACGCGCATTTCATAAATATTTAATCATGTGTGTACATAAGACGTATTAAACACATCTGTAAAACCACAATGAGGACATCGACCCATCAAGCAATTTTTCATAAATCATTGGGAATAGCCCGAGATAAGCGTCAGAGAAATTTGTAATGGGGGCATTAATTAATGTTCACATTTACAACATAACATACATAGGCATTTCATCATTAAGACCTTTGGGAAATAATGTCTGGAGGGTGAAAATCCCAAAACATTATATCTTGCTCAAGAGTATTATCTATATCACCTCCCCTGTCTGATATCTTAACTTTCTCTATGCCACAGAACCTAAAAGTAGAATGTCCTGTTTTTGTTCATTAATATGTACTGCGACTGGATAATCCTTGTTGTTACTCCTGACTTAACTTTTATGTTAACAAGAGGTTTTACCTACAAAACACAGCCCACATGGACATTTAATCATGTAGATAACATGGGTGGGTTTGAGCACGTAATAATGTCATTTATTTGGAACCTATATGTGGGTGGCAGAAATATTCACACTTCATATTACTGCACGTTGCGCAACCTCTGCATTTATAGCTACCATTCGGAAGAAGGCGAAAAAATGCCTGGCTGATTTTCATTCGTGGCTGGCAGTTGGCATGGACCAATTTATCCCGTAAGTTTCGACCTCTCTTATATACAATAAGTGGTGGATTCTTAAATTCAGCTGGCAAAACTGGGTCCGATGATAAAACATGCCAGTGTTTCTTGACAGCATCTCCATATTTGGAAGCGCTTCGGTCACCTGACTTTCGGCAGGGATTTGACGACAAGAAAAATACAAAAAGTTCACACGCATAGAAAGCGATTTCTGTGTTCAATCAATTTTGAATTCAGGCTCTAACACAACAAAATGTGAAATAAGGCAAGGGGTATAAATACTTTTTCAGGCACTATTGATTGATGAACATTGCAGATATTGTCAATAAAGTTTTTTTATGTTTTTTTTTTAATCGATATGACATTACATAACACTAATAATAATAAAAACCTAACAACCGACAAGACAGGAAACAAGACAGCACCTTTCAACCATATATATCAGTGGCTGGAATATTAAACAACAAGTAATAATAATAATATAAAAAAGTTACAATAATAATCAAATAAATTATTTGTACTAACTTACACCCTCGCATGTCCCTTAAATAATTCAAAAAGTGATCCCATATCTTACTAAATTTCCCTTTCCTCTCCTGTCATTTTGCTATCATTGATTCATGAGATGCTGTCTCCACCATAAATTTGAGCCAATCTGTTGATTTCAGACAATCTGCACTCTTCCAGTTATGAGTATAGTAAGAAAACCCACTGAGGCAAAACCAAACTTTTCTTTGCTAACGTCTGGTGCTAAAATATAGTGGTGGAAAAAGTACCCAATTGTCATACTTGAGTAAAAGTAAAGATACCTCAATAGAAAATGAAAGTCACCCAGTAGAATTCTACTTGAGTAAAAGTCTAAAAGTATTTGGTTTGATACTTAAGTATCAAAAGTAAATGTAATTGCTAAAATATACTTAACTATCAAAAGTAAATGTACAAGTATAAGTAATTAAAAATTAATTGTATTAACTTTTTATGGCTGCAAGGGCAGTATTGAGTAGCTTGGATGAAAAGGTGCCCATTGTAAACAGCCAGCTCCTCAGTCTCAGTAGCTAATATATGCATATTATTAGTAGTATTGGATAGAAAACACTCTAAAGTTTCCAAAACTGTCAAAATATTGTCCCTGAGTATAACAGAACTGATATTGCAGGCGAAACCCTGAGGAGAATCAAAACAGGAAGTGGCTTCTATTTTGAAAACTCCAAGTTCCATAGCCTCCCTTTGCTGGATTTAAAGGGATATGAACCAGATTCCTTTTCCTATCGCTTCCTCAAGGTGTCAACAGTCTTCAGACATAGTTTCAGGCTTTTATTTTGAAAAATGAGCCATAGCGATAACATCGGGTCAAGTGGTCACATGAGTTTTGCTCACGCAACAGAGTTTGGATAGGTATTGCTTTTCCCTCTCCTACTGTGAGACATTTGCGGTTGATATATTATCGAGTATATATTTTAAAAACAACCTGAGGATTGATTATAAAAAACGTTTGACATGTTTCTGTGGACAATATGGAAACTATTTGGAATTTTCGTCTGCGTAGTCGTGACCGCTTATTCCTGTGGATTTCTGAACATAACGCGCCAAACAAAGAGAGGTATTTTGGATATAAAAATAATCTTTATGGAACAAAAGGAACATTTGTTGTGTAACTGGGAGTCTCGTGAGTGAAAACATCCGAAGATTCGTGACCAAGCTACCTGATGCTAAGTGTACTTAATGTTTTGTCATGCGATCGATAAACTTACACAAACGCTTGGATTGCTTTCGCTGTAAAGCATCATTTCAAAATCTGACACGACAGGTGTATTAAAAAAAGGCTAAGCTGTGTTTTCCTATATTGCACTTGTGATTTCATGGATATAAATATTTGTAGTAATATTTATTGAATGTAGCCACACTTTATTGAAAAGTGAAAGACTAAAGATACATACATGGGATGCTTTAGTGAATTTCAGAATGTCTGGAATAGAAAAGGCAGAAATAAAACAATTCAGCGGTTGTTGATGACACTTATCCCGTTAGTGGGATTGCAGCCATAACAAGTTAAGCAAACCAGATATCATCATTGTTTTTTTGTTTTTGTTTACAGATAGCCAGGGGCACACTCCAACACTTAGACATCATTTACAAACAAAGCATTAGTTTAGTGAGTCCGTCAGATCAGAGGCAGCAGGGATGGCCACGGATGTTCTCTTGATAAGTGTGGGAATTGGAACATTTTCCTGTCCTGCTAAGCATTCAAATTGAAAGAAGTACTTTTGGGTGTCAGGGAAAATGTATGGCATAAAAATACATACATTTCTTTAGGAATGCAGTGAAGTAAAAGTAGTAAAAAATATAAATAGTGAAGTAAAGCACAGATAAACGATTTAAGTAGCAAAAAAACGACTTAAGTAGTCCTTTCAAGTATTTTTACTGAAGTACTTCACACCACCGGTAAAATAGATATATCCCCTAATAAGAACAGCTGTGAGGACTCTGGGATAGGCTGTCCCACCCATTCTTCAAGCTTTTGAAGAACCTCCTTCCAGAAAAGGAGCACCATGGGACAATCCTATATAGCATGCAGAAAGGTACCTACCTACCCTTGCAATTCCAGCATACATTATTTTGCAATTAACCCAATTTATTTAATCTAACAGGGGTCCAATAGTACCTATAAACAATCTTATGTGTACATTTCACCCTTGCAACCCTGGTACACCACCCTACATTGGAAACAATATTTGTTCCATACATCCTCCTCAATGTAACAATTAAGATCCCTCTGCCAAATCAACCTTAAAATCTCACAATTTCTGTATTATGCATTTGAGACTCTTTTATAAAACACTGAAATGGAGTGTGATATTCCTGGTAACATGAAATATTGTATGATGATCTGTCACACAGAGGATGAGCATTTTGATGACCTTTTGAGATTGAAGAAGCAGTTATATATTTCAACAAGAAGTTATATATTTGAACAAGAGACCATAACGGCTTACAGTAGCATCAATTAGGCAATAATATGGGTATATTACCTGGCCTCTATGAAATGGCAGCGCAGTCCTATCCTCTTGGCATCTCTGAGAAGCTCCAGACCCAGGTGGATCTCCCCCTGCACTTCCTCATCTGGGTCCACCCGGGTTAGATTCAGCCAGTTATCCAACCCTGGACACAGAGGACATTTTACAACGCATACACAATATATACAAAAGTAGTATGTGGACATCCCTTCAAATTAATGGATTCGGCTATTTCAGCCACACACGTTGCTGACAGGTGTATAAAATCTAAAACACAGCCATGCAATCTCCATAGACAAACATTGGCAGTAGAATGGCCTTACTGAAGAGCTCAGTGACTTTCAACGTGGCACTGGCATAGGATGCCACCTTTCCAACAAGTCAATTCGTCAAATTTCTTCCCTGCTAGAGCTTCCCCGCTCAACTGTAAGTGCTGTTATTGTGAAGTGGAAACGTCTAGAGGCAACAACGACTCAGCCACGAAGTGGTAGGTGACACAAGCTCAAAGAACGGGACCTCAGAGTGGTGAAGTGCAAAGCGGGTAAAAATCACCTGTTCTTGTTTGCAATACTCACTACAGAGTTCCAAACTGCCCCTGGGAGCAACGTCAGCACAATAACTGTTCGTCGGGTGCTTCATGGGTTTCCATGGCCGAGCAGCTGCACACAAGCCTAAGATCACCATGCGCAATGCCAAGCGTTGGCTGGAGTGGTGTAAAGCTCGCCGCCATTGGACTCTGGAGCGGTGTAGTACTCAAGATCACATATTGAGTGTCCCTGTCTTATCTCGGGGTCGGATACCTTTTTAATCCGGTCTGGACTCGGTCTCGGACAGTGAGGACTCATATTTTCTTTCAGATACCAGCCAAGACCAGAGGAGTAAAAAAAACTCTAAATGATCAGCTCCCATTCACTCAGCGCATAAAACCACTTGGTCAGGCACACTCTTTTAAATGACACGTTGATATGTTATCGCCCATTGAAAGCTGGGCTTCCTGCTTTACTCATAGCATTGCTGTCCTTTACTTTCGTTCAAAAATATCCTCAATACCTTGCCACGCTCATCAGAATTTCCATGATTTGCTGGTAGGGAAGAATGAGGGAAGTTTGAAAGTTGCATGCCCACTATTATTAGGGAAGACCGGGGGAATTTATAACATAGTATTTTTTTCTATTATAGACCTGTTTGGGTTAGTGATCATTTGTAAAGTGTCTCTCTATTTGTCCTTGGCATGTATTGTTTCACCATTCTGAATGTCTAAAGAAATTTGAACACAGAGATACTGGACATTTTTAACTCTAATTATGGTGGCAATTTGACATTGGATTCTGATAAAATAATGTATATGTTGAAAGATAATGATAAAATAATTCCACTCAAACCTTATAACTGTATGAAATTGATTAGAATCATAAAATGATAATCTGATGATGTGTGTAGTTTTAGTCAGAATTAGGTTAAACAATGTATCTGTATAGTGGAAAAACAGACTGTCTGAGCAAGGATTTGAACTTGAATGTGGGTGCCTAGGAAAATACCAAAGAACAATTAAAACTGTGTTTGAACCGACCTGGCTAGGCCTCTGAGGAACCTATGATAGCATAGGGAGTACTTCCCAAGGTTTCCCTAATCTCAGGGGAATGGAACTGTCAGCTAGGCAGTGGTGAGAACTACAGAGATAAAACTCACCTACTGTTTGTGTGGAAGTATGTGCGTAGGATACCTACTGTTTGTGTGGAAGTATGGGCGTAGGATACCTACTGTTTGTGTGGAAGTATGTGCGTAGGATACCTACTGTTTGTGTGGAAGTATGGGCGTAGGATACCTACTGTTTGTGTGGAAGTATGTGCGCAGCTATAAAATGGATGTCTTTGTATAATGGACATAAGAATGTTCTCTGAATAAACTGTACTATCTTTTTGCATAAGCTGAGTCTTTGACTAATTATTATTTAACCCATGATCTTACAGATCTCGGGGATTGGTCAGAGCTATTGATTGTCAGTTATCATTGGGATTGAAAATTCTCGTGACAGATTCGCATGTGTCTGGTCTCGGTCTTGACTTGGTCTCAACCCACTCACCCCCCTCCCAGTTTTGGTCTTGACTCGGATTCGATTTTCTTCAGTCTTGGTGTTGAATCGTTTCGCTTTAGGTGGTCTCGAACACAACACTACCCATCAGTGAAATGTAGAACAGACAGCCCAGTACTACATCAATAAAGCCTAGTGTCTCTAATGGGTAGTGCCCTGCATGGTTCTGTTATTGTGAACATTTTGTAAATCCTTAAACATCCTCATAAGTCAGACCCTGGATAAATGTCTGCTATCAGTGGAGGCTCCTCAAAGGAGGAAGGGGAGGACCATCCTCCTCAGTGAATTTCATAAAAAATAAAAATAGTGAAACATTTAAAAAAGTTATCGTTTTTAGATAAAACTATACTAAATATATTCACGTCACCAAATAATTTCTTAAAACACAGTTTTTCAATGAAGGTGTACAGTAGGAGGACAGGATAGATGCGAGAAGGGATTATACAATGAGCAAAGTGATCATGCTGTTTGTACGTGTCTACTATCAAAGTGAACTGTGTTGGTGGGTGTGTATTCATTCCACCAATTCTGTTGACAAAAAATCTTAAACGGAGGGCAAACGGAACGAACTAGGGATAAACATACCTGAATTTCTCTAATAGAAGCTCTCGTTTACAACTGTTGCGACTAATGATTACACCCTAGATCAGCTAGATGCAGGCAAGAGTGTGCAAGGTGATTTTGAATGCCTTGATTACAAAATAAATTCTCCAGACCTGTGCAACTGTTGTAAACTTTCATTAGTAGGCTAGGTTATAGCAACCTCATGGTGGGTTTAGGGAAAATTTGAGTACAATGTAGCAGCCTAAACCTATTGATATTACATTGAACTGGGTGAACAGAACATGAATGACAGTCATCCAATATGCTGTAATAGAAATAAGGCCATGCTCATAAAAAAAAATGTATCATCCTCCCTCATCTTAAACGGCACCGACCGCCACTGTCTGCTACATACAGCGCCTTCAGAAAGTATTCATACCCCTTTTGTTGTGTTGCAGCCTGAATTCAAAATGGATTTAATAGATTTGTTTTCTCACCCATCTAAACACAATACTCAATAATGACAAAGTGAAAACATGTTTTTAAAAATGTTTGCAAATGTATTTTTTATATTTTTTAAACGAAATACAGATCTCATTTACATAAGTATTCAAATCAAATGTAATTTGTCACCTGCTTCATAAACAACAGGTGTAGAACAACAGTGAAATGCTTACTTACTGGCCCTAGTAAAGAACAAGAAGGACCGCACACGGTTAAAGCTCCCAATTCACCGCTTTATTGACAATGTTTCAATCCAAAACAGATCTTCGTCAGGTCAAACCAACAAAGTTTCACCTCACATGACCATTTCACCTCACATGACCATTACGCACATGCCACATGGTGGGTGCAAAAACTATGTGTATCTCTAATAATTTGATATCAATGAGATGGGCACATGTAGTACAGAAAATCATATATATTTACAAAATGACCAAGTAGGAGACCTGGAAGGCAAGACAACTCAAAGTGGCATACTGTATTCATGTAAGAAATGGTCTGATATGAAACTCTTGGTTCAGACTTACTGGCCCTTCCCAACAATACAGAGAGAAAAAAACTGAAATAGTAGAAAAAATAGAAACAAGGAATAAATACACAATGAGTAACGATAACTTGGCCATATACACGTGGTACCAGTACTGAGTCAATGTGCAGGGGTAAACGAGGTAGATATGTACATATAGTTAAGGATAAAGTGACAAGGTAAAGGGATAGATAAACAGTAACAGCAGAGTACGTGATGAGTCAAAAGAGATGAGTGCAAATATGGTCAATGCAGATATTCTGGGTAGCTATTGGTTAACTATTTAACAAACTTTTTAGCAGTCGTATAGCTTGGGGATAGAAGCTGTTCAGGGTCCTGATAGTCCCAGACTTGGTGAGTCGATGCCGCTTGCCGTGCGGTAGCAGAGAGAACAGTCTATGACTTGGGTGGCTGGAGTCTAACAATTTTTAGGGCATTCCTCTGACACCGCCTGGTATAGAGGTCCTGGATGGCAGGGAGCTCGGCCCCACTGATGTACTACCCTCTGTAGCACCTTGCGGTCGGATGCCAAATAGTTGCCATACCAAGCAGTGATGCAGCGAGTCAAGATTGCTCTCAATGGTGCAGCTGTTATGTCAATACTCTGAGGACTTTGAGGAAGCACCTTTGGCAGCGATACAGCTGCAAGTTTTTATGGGTAAGTCTCTAAGACAGGGCCAATTTTTTTCTTGAGCAAATGGTCGGGTGGCCAGAACAAGAATGACAAATAATTTGTAGACTGCAAATTGACAGCAAGAAGCCAAAAACAAATATAATATTTGACTGAAACATAATAATTTCAAATCTTGCTTAAATTTGTATATGATAATGTCTCTCTATTATGCGTGTAAATATTTGGGAACAAATTAAAATCACTTAGAGCTGATTTCCTGGTTTGTACAGTTTTTTTTATGTCCAACAATGAAAATTCAACAATAACGGGCCAAATTCGTTGAGGAACCCTTCACTAAAAAGCTTTCCACACCTGGATTGTGCAACATTTGCCCATTATTCTTTTCAAAATTCTTCAAGCGCTGTCAAATTGGTTGTTGATCTTTGCTAGACAACCATTTTCAGGTCTTGCCATATATTTTCAAGTAGATTTAAAATTGTAACTCGGTCACTCAGGACCATTCCCAGTCTTCTTGGTTAGCAACTCCAGTGTAGATTTGGCCTTACTGTCATGCTTTGGCCTTACTGTCATGCTGAAAGGTGAATTTGTCTCCCAGTGTCTGGTGGAAAGCAGACTGAACCAGATTTTCCTCTAGGATTTTGCCTGTGCTTAGCTCCATTCGGTTTCTTTTTTTATCCTGAAAAACTCCCCAGTCTTTAACGATTACAAGCATACCCATAACATGATGTAGCCACCACTATGCTTGAAAATATGGAGAGTAGTACTCAGTAATGTGTTGTATTGGATTTGCCCCAAACATAACACTTTGTCACATTTTTTGCAATATTACTTTAGTGCCTTGTTGCAAACAGGATGCATGTTTTGAAACATTTTATTCTGTACAGGCTTCTTTATTTTCACTCTGTCAATTAGGTTAGTATTGTATTAACTGCAATGTTGTTGATCCATCCTCCATCACAGCCATTAAACTCTGTAACTGTTTTAAAGTCACCATTAGCCTCATGGTGAAATTCTTGAGCGGTTTCCTTCCTCTCCGGCAACTCAGTTAGGAAGGATGCCTGCGTCTTTGTAGTGACTGGGTGTATTGATATACCATCCAAAGTGTAATTAATAACTTCATCATGCTCAAAGGGATATTCAATGTCTGCTTTTTTATTTCTATCCATCTACCAATAGGTGCCCTTCTTCGGCGAGGCATTGGATAACCTCCCTGGTCTTTGTGGTTGAATCTGTGTTTGAAATTCACTGCTCGACTGAGGGACCTTACAGATAAATGTATGTGTGGGGTACAGAGATGAGGTAGTCATTCAAAGATCATAAACCCTATTATTGCACACAGAGTGAGTCCATGCAACTTATTATTGACTTAAGCAAATCTTTTGTTCTGTACATATTTACGCTTACCATAAAAAAGGGGTTGAATACAAGACATTTCAGCTTGTCATTTTAATTCATTTGTAAGAATTAATAAAACATAATTCCACTTGAACATTATAGGGTATTGTGTGTAGGCCAGTGACAAAAAGACAATTGAATCCTTTTTAAATTCAGGCTGTAACACAACAAAATGTTGAAAAGTCAACGGGTGTGAATACTTTCTGAAGATACAGTATATCAAAAGACAAGAGGATCCTTTTGTGTGTAATAATATGGGCACTGCTGCTGACATTTCTGGTTGAGATACAATGTGCCGAGGGCAGTAACTTCAGTTTCACAGCCAAAAGAGGAGAGAATTCCTAAGATCCTGTGAAGGAGTTGTTGACTCAGTGGCAACATGTTGCAGTGAATCACAGGACTGACTGCAGAATGTTACCAGGAGAGGACTGGTATCAGACACTAACTAACAGAAAAGGTTTCACATTTAGTTTTATGTAGCGATAAAACACATTCAAAGTAACAATATATTTCTAACCAACACACTTGCGTGTTTTTTTTCTTCTTCAGGGTTTTATACCTAGTTGCCATGGATAAGAAAAAGCAGTGCAAGGATATACCGTATTGCTAGAAATTCAAACTAATTCCCAAGTTAAAAGCCACTGTAGGAGAGCCAGGTGTACTGTGGTGAAGAAAGCCACAGGCTGACAGTTTGAAAAGCTTTGGCTGATTCTCACAGACTACAGTGGCATTTCAGACATAAAGGACAACTGCACTGTACAATGAATGATCCTGGAGTTGATGTAAACCCTGATTCAAAGAGCAATCCTGCAAAAATGTAACTATGTACAGGTCTGTAGCCTGTCCAATGAAATGAGAGCATGTTGCTCAGAGACAAATCAGAAAAAAAGAGGTAGACAGCGTGTGAGCAAATAGATAAGCATAAGTCAGAAAATACATCTCTAAATTAACCCATGGATGAGTGAGAATACACTGGCAATATTTCCCAGCAAGAGGACCTAAAAAAGGCCCAGCTCGTCAATTACAGTGACCTACATGGCAGAGCCTTACTCAGAGTCGTGGGAATAACCCCTCTCTGGTGACCCTCTTTTGGCTTGCCCTCTTTAGCATGGCATAGGCAGAGAAGAAGACCCACAGATAAACCGCAGCAATGAAAAGCATTTAGAATTGTTACTGTGCTGGTAGTTTTTCCCCATCATGATGGTGCCACCCTTTCATTTAAAGACACCAACAGTATTGTGGCATAGTGATCAGGTATACCTTTAGCCTGGGCCCCGATGGAGTCTTTGCTCAGCAATATCTTTCCAATGACATCATCATGGCTAGGGCAAAAAATAGAGAATTTTAATACCACAATACCATATTCATAAAAATGTATTATAGAAAATACAGATACGCTGTCTAAAATTGACCCTGCTTCTCACAGTGGGGCAAATCAAGTCTGAAATTTTAAAGTGGAAATTACAAACTTTAGAAGCCTCTTTAAACCTTGAATACACCACAATTTGCATTTCCTGCTCCACAGGAAAATGATCTGTGACAACAGAGTGACCAAATTAAGATCTGAAGAGAACTTCACGAGATATTTCTCAAAAAATAACTTAATATCCTATAGAGTTCCCTGATATAACAGCTAAAATATATTCATAAACTGACGAGACCGTTGATCAGGACAGGAAGGAAAATACTGAGGTTGTCTTTCATTTTTCAATCTGTGGTATCATCTGCATGTTGGTGTTTGTTTATTCAAAGCATGCAGGTTTTTCCAAAACACACATCCATGGCTCTTAACTCAGTCCGTCTAGGTAACAAAACTCTCAAATCACAGCCTCTGCTAAACAAGCAAATACAATCATGAACATCTCTTACATTACAAAACTTTGAGACCTTTACAGGTTATATAGATATAACTTGTTTATACACCATTATCAACTAGTTTGTTGGCACACTACAACAATTCCCTGAATTATCTTTGACAGCTGTTGAAGACCATCTTACCCAATGGTGTCCTCATCCATGACATAGAAGGAGAGCGAGTGGAACCCCGTTGGGAGGTGCAGTGTGTATTCTTCTCCCCAGAAAGGGTTAAGATTCTTCCACACTGTGGCTGTCCTGCAAGGAAAGGTTCCAAATAATTGTGACAGTAACCTCAGAAAGTACTGTATGGCCCTTATTTCTTATTTAGAACAATATACCCTGTCGTCATGGATGTCAGTAACAATGAAAGATGACCATTTAGAATGAGGGTTGTGGGGGGAATGTTGTGATGTGTTGAAAGTAATGAAACACAGTGGCAGAATGATGATGCAATAACTTCAAAAGGTGGTGTATTGTGTAACAAAATACAAGTCTACATGCAATCATTCTTAAATCAACCATTTCATTATGAAACATTAACTACTGCAGATGCTCGAACCATAAACTGGAGATTGCAAACGTGCTGTCTAGACATGATATTGAGGAATGACATCTGCATCATGTCCTCTATGCCAATGGGTAGCTGGAAGGTCTATTTTCATCAGTAATGGGCATCCCTTTATTATAATGACCCTGCTTTTCCAGACACCATTAGCCCACAGCAGGGTCAAAGCACCATGATGCTGACAACGAGCCAGCCAGAGACTGATGCAGATCTCTGCAGTCAGTCAACCCTCCAACTCATCTCATTATGGGAGAGCAAACAACATTAAAAGACAAAACAAACGCATCTTATCAACCTGAAACACTTCAGTTTGTCAGGAAGTAGAAACAGTGCGTTGGGATCTGGTCTGCATTCATTTTACAAAGCGGTATCAGGAGTCTTGATTAGCCAACTCGTTAGTGGTTCCACATAAGGACAAATCGACCCAACAGTTCTTATAGAGGGGACTCATACACAGTCCTTAAATGACAATAAATTAAACATATGGGAAATGTATATACACAGAGTAGACTTGTGTGCAGGCGCATAACTTGCAATATTAGAAACACACCATGATTAGTTTGATGGATTGGTAAAAATGTCCCCACTGTAAAGCGCCATGGCAGCTACTGGCTATGTGCCTTTGCACCACAGACTCAGTTCCTAATTTTATGACTGGATCTCCCGCTGCCAAATATGCTTTTTTGTTGTGCAGGTCCCCAGAGGCAGCCGGCTGTTCGGTAAGCGCAGCAATGTGCACACACACTATAGGATACAAGCGAATGTTCCAAAATGACAATTAGCTGGAACACACTGTTCTAAAAAGCGCACCACACATGTGAGCGGTTTCATGTGACAGAGATGAAAATATCTGTTTGGAATTGAGAGAGAGGGGAGATCTAAAGATGCAACAACTACCATGGGTTGCTAATATAACCACGATTATGTCTTTGGCTGCTGGGCAAAGAAAGTTGATTTGCAAACCAATACATTATAGAAATGCTGGTATCAATGGCATAAGGAAGAGTTTATCAAATGATTCCCTAAACATTTCTATGGTCTGATTTGGCTAGGCTAATATGAAACAAAATAAGACATGCCTCATAAAATGCCATAAAACCTCCAGGTTATTAAACGATTAAGTTAATGGTTAAATTGATTTGAAATGCTGACTTCCTCCACTCAGATTGCAAAGTGGGTGATGTACTATTTTCTCTGAACAAACTGTGCCTCGATTATGTCAACAGAATCAGGCCTTTAGACGTTAATTATACTACATTATATTTGTCAAATACGACTGCCGATTATTCTATATTTATGTAATTAAAAGTTTGGCTACATTTTATGGTTCCCCCCTCATGTCAGCATCGATGTGGACATATCACCTAGGCTACACTTTGAGATTTAGGCTAATTATATAAAGTACCAGTCAAAGGTTTGGGCACACCTACTCATTCAAGTGTTTCTTTATTTGTACTATTTTCTACATTGTAGAATAACATTAAAGACATCAAAACTATGAAATAACACATATGGAATCATGTAGTAACCAAAAAGGTAGCCACCCTTTGCATTGATGACAGCTTTGCGGACTCTTGGCATTCTATCAACCAGCTTCATGAGATAGTCACCTGGAATAAATTTCAATTAACAGGTATGCTTTGTTAAAAGTTCATGTGTGGAATTTATTTCCTTCTTAATGCATTTGAGCCATTCAGTTGTGTAGGGGTGGTACACAGAAGATAGCCCTATTTAGTAAAAGAGCAATTCCATATTAGAACAGCTCAAATCGGTTACACCAGCCTAATCTCGGGAGTTGATGGGCTTGAAGTCATAAACGAGCTGCTGGCGAAACGCACAAAAGTGCAGTTTGAATGAATGCTACGAGCCTGCTGGTGCCTACCATCACTCAGTCAGACTGCTCTATCAAATCATAGACTTAATTATAACATAATAACACACATAAATACGAGCCAAGGTCATTAATATGGTCGAATCCGGAAACTATCATCTTGAAATAAGACGTTTATTCTTTCAGTGAAATACGGAACCGTCCCGTATTTTATCTAACGGGTGGCGTCCATAAGTCTAAATATTCCTGTTACATTGCACAACCTTCAATGTCATGTCATAATTAGAGGTTGACCGATTAAACGGAATGGCCGATTAATTCGGTTTTTAGTTTAGGTTTTTAGTATTCGTAACAATCGGAAATCGGTATTTTTGCATACCAATTTTAAAATAATAATAATAATTTATACCTTTATTTAACTAGGCAAGTCAGTTAAGAACACATTCTTATTTTCAATGACGGCCTAGGAATGGTGGGTTAACTGCCTTGTTCAGGGGCAGAACGACAGATTTTCACCTTATCAGCTCAGGGGATCCAATCTTGCACAGTACAGTTAACTAGTCCAACGCTCTAACCATTGCACTCCACGAGTAGCCTGCCTGTTACGCAAATGCAGTAGAAGCCAAGGTAAATTGCTAGCTAGAATTAAACTTATCTTGTAAAAAACAAACAATCAATCATAATCACTAGTTATAACTACTAATCCAGTTTAGCAGGCAATATTAACCAGGTGAAATTGTGTCATTTCTCTTGCGTTCATTGCACGCAGAGTCAGGGTATATGCAACAGTTTGGGCTGCCTGGCTCATTGCAAACTAATTTGCCAGAATTGTACGTAATTATGACATAACATTGAAAGTTGTGTAATGTAACAAGAACATTTAGACTTATGGATGCCACCCGTACGGAACGGTTCCGTATTTCACTGAAATAAAAAACGTTTTGTTTTCGAAATGATAGTTTGACCAAAGGCTCGTATTTCTGTGTGTTATTATGTTATAATTAAATCAGATTTGATAGAGCAGTCTGACTGAACAGCAGCAGGCCCGTAATCATTCATTCAAACAGCACTTTCGTGCGTTTTGCCAGCAGTTCTTCGCAAGCACAGCGATGTTTATGACTTCAAGCCTATCAGCCTAATGGCTGGTGTAACCAATGTGAAATGGCAAGCTAGTTAGCTGGGTGTTTCTATAATACCGTTTCAAACGTCACTCACTTTTAGATTTGGAGTAGTTATTCCCCTTGCGCTGCAAGGGCCGCGGCTTTTGTGGAGCGATGGGTAACGATGCTTCGAGTGTGGCTGTTGTCGATGTGTTCCTGGTTCGAGCCCAGGTAGGGGCGAGGAGGGGGACGGAAGCTATACTGTTACACTGGCAATACTATAGTGCCTATAAGAACATCCAATAGTCAAAGGTATATGAGATACAAATGGTATAGAGAGAAATAGTCCCATAAATACTATATTAACTACAACCTAAAACCTCTTGCCTTAGAATATTGAAGTCTCATGTTAAAAGGAACCACCAACGTTCATATGTTCTCATGTTCTAAACAAGGAACTTAAACTTTAGCTTTCTTACATGGCACATATTTTACATTGCACACATTTCTACATGGCACATATTGCATATTGACACATATTACTTTCTACTCCAACACTTTGTTTTTGCATTATTTAAACCAAATTGAACATGTTTCATTATTTATTTTAGGCTAAATAGATTTTATTGATGTATTATATTAAGTTAAAATAAGTGTTAATTCACTATTGTTGTAATTGTCATTATTACAAATGTAAACATTTTAAAAACGGCCGATTAATCGGTATCGGCTTTTTGGGGGGGGGGGGCCTCCAATAATCGGTATCGGCGTTGAAAAATCAGAATCGGTCGACCTCCAGTCATATGTACAGTATACAGTACCAGCCAAAAGTTTGGACACCTACTGTTTCAAAGGGTTTTTCTTTATTTTGACTATTTTCTACATTGTAGAATAATAGTGAAGACATCACAACTATGAAATAACACATATGGAATCATGTAGTAAGCACAAAAGTGCTAAACAAAACCAAATATATTTTATATTTGAGATTCTTTTAAGTTACAAGCCTTTGCTTTGATGACAGCTTTGCACACTCTTTGCATTCTCTCAACCAGCTTCATGAAGTAGTCACCTGGAATGCATTTCCATTAATAGGTGTGCCTTGTTAAACATTTAGTTGTGTAATTTCTTTCCTTCTCAATGCGTTTGAGCCAATCAGTTGTGTTGTGACAAGTTAGGGGTGGTATACAGAAGACAGTCCTATTTGGTATAAGACCAAGTCCATATTATGGCAGGAATAGCTCAAATAAGCTAAGAGAAACCACAGTCCATCATTACTTTAAGACATGAATGTCAGTCAATCAGGAAAATGTCAAGAACTTTTGAAGTTTCTTCAAGCGCAGCCGCAAAAACCATCAATCGCTATGATGAAACAGGCTCTCATGAGGACCACCACAGGAAAGGAAGACCCAGAGTTACCTCTGCTGCACAGGATAACTTCATTAGAGTTAACTGCACCTCAGATTGCAGCCCAGATATATGATTCAAGTAACAGACACATCTTAACATCAACTGTTCAGAGGAGACTGCGTGAATCAGGCCTTCATGGTTGAATTGCTGCAAAGAAACCAACAAGAAGAAAAGACTTGCTTGGGACAAGAAACATGAGCAATGTACATTAGACTGGTGGAAATCTGTCCATTGGTCTGATGAGTCCAGATTTTAAATTTTGGTTCCAACCGCAGAGTAGGTGAACGGATGATCTCTGTTATGGTTCCAGCTGTCACCAGAGGGCCAAGAGACCATCTTAGAGACAATTATGACACTCAGGTGTGTTCTATTACTCATTATGATTTCCCCTTAAAACAAGGTCTGTTTTCTGTTTCTCTTTGCTGAAGCTTGAATTGTTTACCATATGCATTCCTTTCCTGAGTGAGTTTGAGAGTTTGTTGTTTTTTCAAGTGTACTGTGATCCCGGGGCTACCGTTTCTTAGTAAAGTATTATGTTTATCCTTAACCACAGATTCATTGTTGGTTCTTTTTTCTGCACCTGGGTCCAACCTCACCACGTCATAGCAAGCTTCTGCCCAAACATGGACCCAGAAGAGATCGCCCAGATCAAAAATGTTGTAAACCACCAAGGAGTATCATTGAGGAGCCCATTCAGATGGGGAACACACGTCTGAGCCCACAGCAGCGTGACAGGCGCATGTGCGAAGGCTGATGCCTCTACTGCGGAGGTCTCGACCATCTCCGTGCTACATGCCCAGAGCTGATGGGAGCCAGGACAAGGTGAGGCCCTGACAAGCTGTGAAGTTGCACACCGGCTACCCAGTCACAGTCTGTCACTACCTGCAACCCTCCACTGGGACAACCGTCAGCACCAGATTCAAGCCTTCGTGTAATCCGGGGACACAGTTCATTTGATTGATCAGAACTTTGCCAGAGAATTACAAATCCCCCGAGTGAAATGTCCCATCCCTCTGCAGATTCAAGGCCTCGATGGACGACTGCGTCATAGAACCCCTACCCGGCTCCACACCTCCCTGGGGTCGTCTGTACTCCCTCTCAATCTCTGAAGCAGCAGTCATGGACAATTACATCTGGGAGTCGCTGGAGGAAGGTTTCATTCACCCCTCTATATCTCCAGCTGGTGCAGGCTTCTTCTTCATGGGTAAGAAGGATGGAGGCCTGCATCCTTGCATCGATTAGAGGGCTGAACTGGATTACGATAAAGAATTGTTACTCCCTACCCCTTATGTCCCACCTCCTTGGAGTTAGCCTTTAACACCCATAGTGGTCACTGAGTATTTAGTCATCCCCTTCAGATTATTGAAGTCACCAGCGATCTTTCAAGCATTGGTCAATGACACTCTTAGGGATATGTTGAATCTGTTCATCTTTGTTTACTTCTACAACATCCTGATCTTCTCCAAATCCCTTCCGGAACACATACTGCACGCCCGCCAAGTCCTTAGACGCCTCCTGCAGAGTCAACTGTCAAGATAGAGAAGTGTGAGTTCCATGTATCCCAAGTGTCCTTCCTGGGTCACATTATCTCTACCGCAGGAATCCAAATGGATCCCGTAGAGGTGGTCGCCGACTGGCCCCATCCCACCTCCCTCAAGCAGATCCAGTGGTTCCTCTGGTTTGCCAGTTCTTACGCAACTTTGTTGTGGTGGCAGCGACTCTCACGGTTCTAACCCGCAAGTCTAACCCGCAAGTTGCTCGACTCCTGAGGCTGACAGGGCATTCATGGAGCTCAAGGGACATTTCACCTCCGAACACATCCTCGTTCATCCTGATCCTACTCTTCCCTTTGTGGCAGAGGTGGACACCTCAGACACCAGAGCAGGGGTGGTCCTTTCACAGTGGAACGAGGAGGACAAGAAACTGCAGGCATGCGCCTTTCTCTCCAAGCGGTTCTCGCCAGCGGAACACAACTAAGATGTAGGCACCGGGAGCTCTTGGCAGTTAAGTGAGCCCTTGAGGGGTGGAGACACTGGTTGGAGGGGGCACCTCATCCTTCGTGATCTGGACGTACTATAAGAACTCGGTATCCATTCAAAAAGCCAAGAGATTGAACGCTCGCCAAGCTAGGTGGGCTCTGTTTTTGCACAGGTTTGATTTCACACTAGCCTATCGACTGGAATCCAAGAATCAGAAAGCAGACGTCCTGTCCCGACAACACAATGTCTCTAACAAGGAGAGAGACTCCGAGCCCATCATCCCCAGCTCCCGCGTTGTGGCCCCTGGGATATGGAGTATTGAGACCACGGTCCGACATTCCGAGACCCAGGAACCTGATCCCGGCGGGGTACCCACTAAAAAGACTTTACGTTCCGCAATCAGCCCATTCCCAAGTACTACAATGAGGACACTACTCTCAATTAACTGGACATCCAGGTCAAGTCCTCACGACAGCGACCAGCTGGGTTCCACCAACCTCTGCCCATCCCCAGCCGGCCCTGGTCCCACCTGTCCGGAGACTTTATCACAGTGTTACCTCCATCCCAGGGCTTACCACTATCCTGGTGGTCATTGATCGGTTCTCCAAGGCAGCCCATTTCATTGCCTTACCCAAGTTGCCCTCAGCGAAGGAGACCTTTGATCTCATGATTAACCATGTCTTTCGACTACAAGGACTTCCCCAGGACATTGTCTTGGATTGTGGGCCCCAGTTCGCTGCACGGTATTGTAAAGCCTTCTGCTCCCTGCTGGGTGAGTCGGTGAGTCTCTCCTCTGGGTTCCACCCACAGTCGAATGGGCAAACGGCGCGGGCCAACAGGAGCTGGAGAAGTTCCTCCACTGTTTCATCTCTACCCAGTCCAGCAACAGGAGCAAGTTCCCTATCTGGGTGGAGTATGCTAACAACACACCGCCGAACTCATCCACTTTCTTAACACAAAATGTTGCAGTCTGGCTTCAGTTTTTAAAGCTTGACAATGAATACCAAAAAACAAATCCTGCAACAAAACACAATAAAGGGGAAACATGTAGGTATATTACAGCAACATTTGAGAAGTAGCCTAGGCTGGCTACACAACTACAAGACATTTTGAGTGCACCATACAACAATGGTGCATTCAACCACACCGGTGATCCATGCAGTGCAAAACAACCTATAGCTACGTTTTTGTTATTTGGAATGATTAAATATTTGTATATTAGGGTCGCAGCATATTATGCACATATACAAACATAGCAGCAAAGACTGGATAAATATTATGGATCGCTTATTTTGTTTTAACATGTTAATGCTATATACAGTATCCTATGTACCTAAGTGGACATTATAAAGGACCATATTTCTTTCAAAAACTTAGCAATGGCCATTTTGGGTCGCAAGTTGCACGTTTTAAAAATAGCCTATTTGTATTTATGTCAGTGTAACAGTATAACTTTAGACCGTCCCCTCGCCCATACCCGGGCGCGAACCAGGGACCCTCTGCACCCATCAACAAGTCACCCACGAAGCATCGTTACCCATCGCTCCACAAAAGCTGCGGCCCTTGAAGTAGTGGTTCCCCTTGCTCTGCAAGGTCTCAGAGCAAGTGACGTCACAGATTGAAACGCTATTTAGCGCGCACCACCGCTAACTAGCTAGCCGTTTCACATCCGTTACATTTTTTGTTCAATACGAGTGGCATGAGTGACCGACTTTTCCCCTCATATAATTTTTCAGTGGCTACAACTAGGGATGCATGCATCATTTGGTTAGCTAGCAAGAAATGTATATTGACTTATTCACAGTTAGCATAACTCTTAGTTGTCATTCAAATGTATTTGGCAGGCAGGCAAGCAAGATCCCATTCAGTTGTCAAAAAGTGGATTGGGACAAGCATGCATTGGTAGGCAAGCTGCAAAAGGAAGAGCAGGCTACTATTCCCCATCGTTTATCTGTGCAATTTTGACGGCCAACTGGCTGAAAAAGTTTGAGAGGGTCTGGGTTCTCTCGTTAGATTTTAGCTCATCTCACTCTGGCTAGCATTAGTTGTTGATCTTGTTGTTGATGTGCATAGGCAACTGAGGGAGAAAGAGCCTACCTGTTCATGGTTGCAATATTACTGTGAAGTTCCTAAATGTAAGAGGACTCCCATGGTATTTACATAGGTATTTGCAGAAATCCATTCAGGTGTGTTTTGTGGCTTTTGGCGAATGTGTTCTAATGATCTAAAGTCTCGCTGTTGCTACTGCCTGTAAACACACAGTCCAGTTCAAAGTAAATGATGGCAGGCCCGTGTGGCAAATGGCTTATTTGCATATAGGTCTACTGTAGCTCTGATTGGCTACGGCGCACCAGTCTGCATAGAGTCCAGGACAAAACATGTTTGTATTTAGTTTTATTTACTGCAGTGTCTATTAATTGTCCAATTGCTCTTCCGTTTTCCCACTCTATATTGCTATAGATTTTTCACAAATGCCTTAGCATATGTCATTCCCAAACATTCTATGAATTTATGAAAATGACCATATCTATGTGCTCGCTTGTCAGAACATTAAAAAAAATCTGTCATTCTTCCTGGGGATTTATATGAACAGATTTTTAAAAGATTTCATGTTGCTAAAACGCTGTCAGTTCCACTTTAATGGAGGTGCCAATGCCAAAGAGGAGAAAAGTGCAGGACACAGATTTTTGGGGAGTGCAGAGGACTGTATGTAAATGTTAGCTTATTAACATTAATTAGATTATGCTTTTATTCACTATTATTTATTTACTGTCTGGCAATAGGTATAGCTAGCTAGCTAGCTAGCTAGCTAGCTAACTACACTGTACAATTCAATAGACTGGTACTACATAGTCAGCTAACTAGCTATACATATTGCCAGACATTAAATTAATAACTTTGCTAATAAAAGCAGAATCTAATTCATGTTAATAAGCTAACCCCATCACTGTTAAGTCCAGCCATTTTTGTCATATGATAATGGTATTTGGTTATACGATTATGGGATGGTTCAAAGACAGGCAATACAGAGAGTGAGTGAGAGAGCACCACCCATGTTGAGGCAAGGAGAGGACGAACAAGTCATCAGGTGAGAATTTGAGTTGTGTAACCAAGGAAGATGTTTCTCGACTCAGATTGCCTTGACTCCTTTGATGTTAATTGGGTATAAGAAATGTGTTATTGAAGACCATGTGGTTAAGAGTACACAAATAGAATGGCTTTTAACTTTTTAAATGTAGTTAAAGAAGGGTTGTGGACTTTCTGAGTTTGTTGTTATTGGGGTATATTGACCAAATGATCAGGACATTTTTGAATGCATTTCCCCTTCAGAATTCACCAGAAATAACCATTTCAAAGCTTTTTTAACACCAGGAGGACCTCGGACACCCTAGAGGGGTGAACTGACACCGGAAACCACTGACCCCGACCCCCGAATATCAAACACAAACTTACACCATTGCTTGTGTGGAGACACACACAGCCAAAAACAGGGCAATGCACTGCCTGAACCATGGTTACCTGCTGGTGTCCTAAAGGCAAGCCCTAGATCAGGTTCTCATGGGCTTGGGGGGCTCAAGCTAAGAACACCACAGTCGTGATCAGTAATCACACATCTATCCTACTGTACCACATCCTAACCCACTCCCTAATCATACATCCTGTTCTCATCCAGTTTTGAATTCAACTTGTATGCAGGATACAACAGTTTCATTTGAACTGATAAATATTTTTGCATTTACAGTTGTCCCCTCATGTACATCAGTTTTCATGTTCTTGGCAGCAGCATATGCCACTTGCTGTCACATGAAATTATAAAGTAGCAGTATAGCCCACTTATCAATAGCATTTATGATCATAAAATAGTCCAATTAAGTAGCAAACAAAACAAGAACGCATAGGACTTGATGGACTCACCTGGCCACAACTTCATTGTCCACTTTTACAATGCAATATGGGTCACTGGTCCCAGAGCTTCAGAGATAAAAAAAAAAAATAAATAAAAGTTAAATATATATATATTTAAATAAGATGGAATTAAGATGGAATTCAGGTAGAAGCCCACTGTGCAGGTCATTTCAACATATGTTCCACGTTGGTTCAACGTATGAAATTACGTGGAAACAACGTTGATTCAACCAGCGTGTTCCCAGTGGGAGAGGAAACCTACAGATATCTCTTCACTTATTATTTGCTTAAGAACTTATTGATATACATTTCTTAGAGAACACCTGTAAAATACTCATTTTTAACATACACTAATCTGTAAAACAAAGGTATTCTTGACTTCAAACAAGTGTACGTCCTAGAAGTGTACTTCACACAACGATACACCTATAAATAAGCAAATAGTAGTAATTGCTGCCTGATTACAATTACGAAATACTCACACGTCTTTGGCTGGTAGGCTCCTGCCCTCTACAATACGGAAATATAGGGATGTGTTTTTGGCCATTTCTGACAGAGAGTGGTTTTGCCACTTGTTTTCATCTGCCCATCCGAGATCCTTACTACGGTGCTCCCCTCATCAGCAAATGTGTTCTCTTCATTTCTGGCACCTTTTGCGCGTGACGGCGCGTCGAGCCCATGTTAATCAATGTTGTATCGTTTGCATTGTACAGGTTTAGATATATAATTAACAGTCACGTTGCAAACGAATAAGCGTAAGGCCAGTGTAGACAAACAAACAACAATGTTGTTAAATGTTTGGGTGGAAACAACCAAATGTTTTATATATCTAAAGTATCGTGCCAATAAACAAATCTATATTTTCTGACTGACATTTACTTTCCTAATTTCGGTCCTTGAAGAAAATAATCATCCTATGCGTATTTTCGAAATTCCAGATACGATGCGTAGCCACCTATTTTAATGGAAAAAAATGTAGATCATAGTAGCTACTTTAAAAAACTATACATCTTTAGACTTCATTGGCGTCTCATTAACCTGCACTACCTGCGGAAAAGAGACACATGACACTGTCAACTACAGTTGCGAACACAAGCATCATCAAGTCATTAGCGATGCTCAGCTGCTCGCCTTGTTGCATCTGCACTTTACTCGATTGACAGACATTGTGAGGCGCACGCCATCTATCGAAAGAATGTACCTTCTGCAAGTTCTCGCGCCCCCTAACTCGCTTTTGTTTGTGTCAAATTATAGTTACATATTTAAATTGAACTTTTCTTTCCTAATATAATAATACTAAGATTGATAACAAAAATTACATTAAATAAAAATCATATGAGAAGATTTATTACAAGCAGGCATCTTATAGACAACAAACCTTTTGTTTAGGGTCCTTCCACAGAGCATCAGCCGCTTGCCTGACTGTGCTAGGCTACAGCAGAAATGCACGATACATTGTGTATGCTACTTTTTGATGAACTTCTAAAATAAATTACTGTAGTTGGGTAACTTGGTAAGTATGTGGTTCATCTACGCTTTTACGGTAAAGGGTATGATAAAAACCTGTGCTTTGGCTCAGAGTGAAGCTAACTAGCTAGCATGATGGATTGCTGACTCGGAAATCCTTTGGGCTCCCTTGAATTTTCTCGAAAGCTAGCTCGGGGATAGCTAAAAACATCGACCTTCTGGTGTAAATATGGATTTTGGTGATTGATATGGTTCTTTGACTTAACTTTAGAAAATGGAGAGTTATCCTGCGGTATACGAAGAGCAGAATGATTCTACAAAACAACAAGAGAGACATTACTACTTACTTTCAGAACTACAAACCCTTGTCAAAGATTTGCCCAGGTAACCAGCCCAACCTAGCACCATGGGAGAATCTCAATTGCATTCACCTTATTCCTCGCGTCCATCTAAAACCCCATCGAATGGTCCCTTCCAATTGATTATTTGAGAAGGTGAGGATGCGAGGAATCAAGTTAAAGCAATTGAGTGTCTCCACATAACTAGGAACCATGAGTGCATATAAGATATCTACAGCTGTTGGATGTCAGAGGCATGTCAGAATTTCAGGTAGTCCCATCCCTGTTTCAGTCTGTTTGATTCCTAGTGAATACACCTCAGGCGTTACAGAAACTAGACTTGACCTCCAGAAACAAATCTGTTGAACTATTTCTCCCCCATGTCCAGCTCCTTTCAGCAGCGCCTGTCCTACACCACACTGAGTGACCTGGCTCAGGCACTCATAGATGGAACAGTGTATGATATAGTACAGGGACTCCTGGACATCCAGCACCTGACTGAGAGGAATCTGTACAACCAGAGACAAAAGCTGCACTGTGAGCATCGAGGTGTGTGTCTCTCTAGGTTTCACATGTTCTCTGTCTTACACTCAAATGGTTATTTTTTTATATGTTGGTGTGCCCCATTATACTAGGGATCTGAGTCCGTTGACCTTACAATGTCTCTATTCTCTTCCTCATGCCCAGCACTCAAGCAGGATTTGGTTCGTAAGCATAAAGAAGCCCTACAGGTTTGCAAGTCCCACAACCTTGCCGTTATGAAAACCAATCAACAAGGAGAAACTGAGGTATGGGAATTCACAGAGCAACATGCCATTTTATTAGTCTTTTTGTTGTTATTGATATGCTGTTATATTAGTTTTCCACGTGTTATCGAAACATCCATCCTTCTATATCACAGCCACAGAGTTAAATTATGTTGATCATGTCAGAGGACATTATGATTGTCTCTATCAGGCTCTGGAGATTCGAGTGAGAGAGGAGCAAAGGATGATGGATGAGAAGATTGTGGTGGAGATGGACCAAAAGGTGATAGACCAGCAGAACACCTTGGAGATGGCTGGAGTCCCAGGGTTTTACATAACCACCAATCCCCAGGTGAATCAGCACTTTGTAAATGTACATTCTTGTGCATATGGCAGATGCATGAAACAAAATGGTTCAATGTCATTGTGTGCTTCTACATGAGCTCATAACCAGATGTCTGTTCTATCAAATAATATGGTAGATTTTAGTTTGTCTCCATTCTAATGTTGACGTAATCCTGATTAATTTAGGTAAATGTATTGCCTTGAATTCTAGAGAAATAATTTGTTCTGCCGTTTGAAGTGTTGAAAGCTAAGTACACTTCCATTGGGGTCAGGGGGTGAAACACCGATTGCAGTGCAGAAACATTTCCAGTAGATGGTGGTAGAGGCTCTCTCGTTCCACCATTGTAACATACCTGTTATGCTGCAGGTGTAGACAAATTGTGGGTTTTTAGCTGCCTCACTGGAAGCATATCCTGGAAGCAGTCAGTGCAAGCAGAGCGCCAGCCACTTTAAAGGAATACTGCAGCAATGAAACCGTTTTTATACCTCCTACTGTACCTGTAGACTTCCAGTTATTGTGCTAATGCTAGTTAGCATTGACTCGCAAAACTACCTCTAACTTCCTTCATAATGCACACCGAGACATAAAAATGATTTTGGGCGAGAGCAGCTTAACGCATTCTTGGTTTTGTGGGACTGCACTGCTCACGCAGCCAGTGTAGCAGGCTTCATTGACGGCAATCGGCGTGCGTCACTAGCAGCTCACACCTGGCAAAAGTTGCATGTCCAGTGTAGTAGTAGATCTGTAATGCCTCGGGAGATTTCATGTTCCATTCTTGTCATTGCAGGAGCTGACGATGCAGATTAACCTGCTTGAACTGATCCTTAAACTTCAACAGAAAGAGTCCCAGTCAGGAGTTATGTCATGAGACAGACACACACACAGACAGGGTCTGATTGTGTTAACTAAAGCACTGGACACTGAAGAGCATATCCTAGAGTGGATAGACACTTCAAAGAGCATCCTGTCCTCTTGTTAGTGAGCACTTGAGCGGGGCTGAGGATTCACGTTCAGGTTCATGTCCTCAGGTGCTGTGTGTGTTCCCCTAAATGCACATGGAAACCAAGAAGTTGTATTGCTTTGTGATTCTATGTAGAAATCACTGGTTCTGGATGGTAATGGGGCCCTGATGAGAGTGCGGGAATTTGAAGAATCACTGAAGGCTGTAGATACGTTTCTATTTGTGTTGCCAACTCACTCACAGATAAAAAATGGAAATAATTTGTATTATTCATCAAGTTATCATGTTTGTGATGACATTATTATTTTTCGTTCATGTTTATCAACAATACATGTTTTCCATGCTTTTGGCCACTGTAAAATGTGTGTTCATGAAATAAAGTCAATTTACTTTGATTGTGACCCCTGTTTCTTTATTAGTCTAGTCAGTGACAATAGGGTCAACCTACATTGGTTAAAATGTATTCAAATTGACTAGTACTATACATACTTAGAGGACTTGAATATAATTTGCATTCTGATACTGTAGCATCCAGTTATGAGTTACTATGGTAGATGAATACTTCTGACAGCTTGAGACTTAAACTCGTGGGAATTGGCCTATATGGCTAGAGATAAATTGAAATGTTTCTTACAGAAGAAATATGAAAGCATAACCATGGTGGAAATTAAAATAAGAGTTTGGAGATTATGAGTAAATTATTAGACTTAAGGTGAGGACACAATAGTTCACCTGACACAACTGAATTCAAACATTGCACTGTTGATTTAATGAGCATTTGACATTTTCTGTACTTTTCACTCTATTTGTTCATAATGAAATCTTAAAATACTCTGGATACATTCAGTAACATAAGAATATTAATTGAAAATGTGGGGTAGGTGCAACATAAGACACGGAAATGACAAGGGTTTGAGTGAGGGTCTAACTGGTCCATGACTGGCAACACATCTCCAAAATGTTCACAGTTCCTAAGTCATTTCAATGCACTTTTATGACTCAAATCATCTTCAACCATACGGTGCTTTTTAAAATCTCTTAGCTATGCAATTGAGGAACTAGAGCAAGCGCACTTGTATTTGTTTTGTTTGGAACACAGCCCTGCATCCCAGGCATCACACAATAACTTGTAGTTTACACAATCTAAAAACAGTCCATTATAAATTGCAATCTGAGTCAGGTGGGAATCATTTAAAAGCTTGTTATATTGCCTACATGACTAGCTAAGTTATAAAATCCAATCTTAGTGTGAGGATTTCACAAGGCAATTCAAAGAAGCAGATTTGATGCGCATGGAATGGATTCATTAGTGCATTCAGATGCGTGTTCCACAGCCAATTTTCTTCACAATAGACAGGCTCATTCTGTTCAGAACAACCCAGTGTATGAAGCCATGTCATCTTGTAATGTCATCTACACACAATACCCCATAATGTCAAAGTTAAATGTTTTTAGACATTTTTACAAATTAATATAAAATGAAAAGTTGAAATGTCAGATTCAACAACAAAGACCAGGGAGGTTTTCCAATCCCAAACAACGGACATTGAATATTTCTTTGAGCATGGTGAAGTTAATAATTACACTTGGGATGGTGTGTCAATACACCCAGTCACTACAAAGATACAGGCATCCATCCAAATTCAGTTGATGGAGATAAAGGAAACCGCTCAGGGATTTCACCATGAGGCCATTGGTGATTTAAATGTTTTTATCAATTGTATTTTACCACCTTTTTCTCCCCAATTTCGTGATAACCAATTATGATCTTGTTTCATCGCTGCAAACGGGCTCAGGAGAGGCGAAGGTTGAGTCATGTGAAACATGACCCGCCAAACCGCACTTCTTAACACCCGCCTGCTTAAGCCGGAAGGCAGCCGCACCAATGTGTCGGAGGAAACACTGTTCAACTGACAACTGAAGTCAGCCTGCAGGAGCCTGGCCCACCACAAGGAGTCGCTAGAGCGCGATGAGCCAAGTAAAGCCCCCCCCCCGGCCAAACCCTCCCCTAACCCGGACGACGCTGGGCCAATTGTGCGCAGCACTATGGGACTCCCGGGCACGCCAGTTGTGACACAGCCTGGGGTCTGTAGTGACGCCTCAAGCACCACGATGCAGTGCCTTAGACCGATGTGCCACACAGGAGGCCCCTCAATGGTGATTTTAATCCAGTGACAGAGTTAAATGGCTGTGGTAGGAGAAAACAGGATGGATCAACACAATTGTAGTTACTCCCCAATACTAACCTAAATGACAGAGTGAAAATAAGGAAGTTTGTACAGAATTAAAATATTCAAAAGCATGGATCCTGTTTGCAATAAGGCAATACTGCAATAAAAATTGGCAAAGAAATTAACTTTTTGTCCTGAATATAAAGCATTGTGTTTGGGAAAAATCCAACACAGCACATCACTGAGTACCAGTCTTCATATTTTCAAACATGGTGGTGGTTGCATCATGTTATGGGTATGTTTGTCATCGGCAAGGACTAGGGGAGTTTTTGGGGATGAAGAAATGGAATAGATTCAAGCACAGGCAAAGTCCTAATACGCAAAGCCAAATAAACAGTGGAGTTACTTACCAAGATGACATTGAATTTCCTGAGTGGCCTAGTTACAGTATTGACTTAAATCAGTTTGAAAATCTATGGCTGTCTAGTAATGATCAACAACCAACTTCACAGAGCTTGAAGAATTTTTTAAAGAATAAGGGCAAATATTGTACAAGACTCAGAAAGACCCATAAAGTAATCGCTGCCAAAGGTGATTCTAACATGTATTGACTCAGGGGGTTGAATACTTATCTAATCAAAATCTATTAGTGTTAGTTTTCATTAATTAAAAATAAGTTCACATTTTTCTTCCACTTTGACATTACAGAATATTTTGTGTAGATCGTTGACAAAAAATGACTATTAAATACATTTTAATCCCACTTTGTAACACAACGTGGAAAACGTGGAAAAAGTTAAATTAAATTAAATTAAAATGTATTTATATAGCCCTTCGTACATCAGCTGATATCTCAAAGTGCTGTACAGAAACCCAGCCTAAAACCCCAAACAGCAAGCAATGCAGGTGTAGAAGCATGGTGGCTAGGAAAAACTCCCTAGAAAGGCCAAAACCTAGGAAGAAACCTAGAGAGGAACCAGGCTATGTGGGGTGGCCAGTCCTCTTCTGGCTGTGCCGGGTGGAGATTATAACAGAACATGGCCAAGATGTTCAAATGTTCAAAAATGACCAGCATGGTCCAATAATAATGAGGCAGAACAGTTGAAACTGGAGCAGCAGCACGGCCAGATGGACTGGGGACAGCAAGGAGTCATCATGTCAGGTAGTCCTGAGGCATGGTCCTAGGGCTCAGGTCCTAGGACCATGGTAGAGCATGGCGCTTGTAACGCCAGGGTAGTGGGTTCGATCCCCGGGACCACCCATACGTAGAATGTATGCACACATGACTGTAAGTCGCTTTGGATAAAAGCGTCTGCTAAATGGCATATATTATTATTATTATTAGAGAGAAAGAAAGAGAGAATTAGAGAGAGCACACTTAAATTGACACAGGACACCAAATAGGACAGGAGAAGTACTCCAGATATAACAAACTGACACTAGCCCCCCGACAAATAAACTACTGCAGCATAAATACTGGAGGCTGAAACAAGAGGGGTCAGGAGACACTGTGGCCCCATCCGATGACACCCCCAGACAGGGCCAAACAGGAAGGATATAACCCCACCCACTTTGCCAAAGCACAGCCCCCACACCACTAGAGGGATATCTTCAACCACCAACTTACCATCCTGAGACAATCCTGAGTATAGCCCACAAAGATCTCCGCCATGGCACAACCCAAGGGGGGGACGCCAACCCAGACAGGATGACCACATCAGGGAATCAACCCACTCAGGTGACGCACCCCTTCCAGGGACGGCATGAGAGAGCCCCAGTAAGCCAGTGACTCAGCCCCTGTAATAGGGTTAGAGGTTGAGAATCCCAGTGGAAAGAGGGGAACCGGCCAGGCAGAGACAGCAAGGGCGGTTCGTTGCTCCAGAGCTTTTCCGTTCACCTTCCCACTCCTGGGCCAGACTACACTCAATCATATGACCCACTGAAGAGATGAGTCTTCAGTAAAGACTTAAAGGTTGAGACCGAGTTTGCGTCTCTGACATGGGTAGGCAGACCGTTCCATAAAAATGGAGCTCTATGGGAGAAAGCCCTGCCTCCAGCTGTTTGCTTAGAAATTCTAGGGACAATTAGGAGGCCTGCGTCTTGTGACCGTAGCGTACGTGTAGGTATATACGGCAAGACCAAATCAGAGAGAGAGGTAGGAGCAAGCCCATGTAATGTTTTGTAGGTTAGCAGTAAAACCTTGAAATCAGCCCTTGCTTTGACAGGAAGCCAGTGTAGAGAGGCTAGCACTGGAGTATGTATGACAACAATGAAATCAAAAGAATGCGGCGAATACAACAGGTTCACCTTACAGTGAAATGCTTACTTACAAGCCCTTAACCAACAATGCAGTTTTTAAAAAAAGAAAGAAAATAAGAAGAATAAGAAATAAAAGTAACAAATAATTAAAGAGCAGTGGTAAAATGCTATATACAGGGGGTACTGTTATAAACAGGGGGTACTGTTACAGAGTCAAATTGCGGGGGCACCGGTTAGTCGAGGTAATTGAGGTAGTATGTACATGTAGGTAGAGCTATTAAAGTGACTATGCATAGATAATAACAGAGAGTAGCAGCAGTGTAAATGGGGTGGGGGGGTGCAAATAGTCTGGGTAGGAGTCTTTTGGGGGGGGGGGGGGGGGGTAGAAGCTGTTTATAAGCCTCCTGGGCCTAGACTTGGCGTTCCGGTACCACTTGCCTTGCGGTAGCAGAGAGAACAGTCTATGACTAGGGTGGCTGGAGTCTTTGACCATTTTTAGGGCCTTCCTCTGACACCACCTGGTATAGAGGACCTGGATAGCAGGAAACTTGACCCCAGTGATGTACTGGGCCATACACACTACCCTCTATAGTGCCTTGTGGTCGGAGGCCAAGCAGTTGCCATACCAGGCAGTGCTTTGGTTTCCCTGGCACTGTTTCCACATGCTAAAGTCATGGGACTGATATTAGAATTTTTCAGCATCATGTTCAAACATCTATAAGTGACTTTGTAGAGCTTCACAATCAATTATAGATACTTTCAGATGATTTGGAGATGGTGGACGAAAAATGCTAATATCTGTCCCATGACTTGAATGGGATTTATGCCATTATGTTAAAACATTAGCATGTGAAAACAGTAACAGGGAAACTAAACCAAAAGCATGGATTGTTGTCATACAACAGGTTACTTTTAACAAGGTAAGGAAACCATTGTGGAATTTTAGAATTTTCTTGAACTATCCATTTAAACACTGGCTGTACACAGGCCTTCCTTTTCCCAGGCATTGCTGATTTATTCCATATTTTATAACTTGTGGATAAGTATTTTAAGTTTCGGCTAACCATATTATGTTATAGCAATCTGTCATTCGGTGATACAGTCGATGGCAAGGAACTGATGATGCATGCAATGTCTGAGAAGGGGTATGCGACGCTTGTCTGATGGCTGATCCTATCGTCATCAGATGTACAATAGACCAGTACTGTGCCTTTAAGAAGAGAGCTCGGTCAGCTCACAATCCTCTGGTTCTCCACCTTCCTCCCTTCCGTTGAGCTTCAAGGGATATCAACCGGGCCCGAGATAGGCTACTGATAAGCAATATTCAGCATTCAAGGTAAACCAATAAATTCATTTGTTACTATAGTAGAGCGTTTTATATTACACTATATATGCAGAATATCAGCAATGGTTGTGTTTCTCACCTGGCTCTTGCCATAGGCTACCTATTGAACCACCTTGTTTGTGCCATAATAAAGCAATATAAAACGTAAAATGTCATAGAATAGTCAGCCATTGCTTTATTGAAATAGCTTATCGTTTGTCATGAATAATATTTGCATGAGTTTCCATTTTCTTTTAAATTATTCATGTGGATTTTGTGAAAACGACGCACATAAAGCCATTCATTCTATTTCACACGAATCACCCGGTTATTATGGAGGACAGATGTATGGGTCGCTTCCCTTTGTGTTGGTGTTTATTTCTAGGGAATAAAAGCGTTACGTAATGTATTTCTAGCATTGAGGCACAACTCGCCATATGCTCGCAGCGCGCAGTTTTGTCGGAAACCGTGCATCAGAAAAGCCGCCTACCGATGGTCCAATTTGTAAATATATTCTATCACATATCACACAAACGTCCATTGATGTTTGATTTTGGTACAGCAGCGTTAAATCATAACCAAACAGCTGTGCATGAATATGGTTAGGCTACTTCTAGTCAGTCTCATTACAGGAAGCTGAATATAATAGCCAACAGGCGTGTCATCATTAGGCAAATTGGACTGCCAGTGAATAGACGACGTGTCAAACATCCAGAGCAGATGTTTGAACTCTTTAGTATGTACAGTTATTAATCACTCCTTAGACAGAGCGATCACATTTGTTAAATTGCATACTTTATAGCTTTATTTATAGGTTTTACATTACTCAGGTAGACCCAATAGACATTTATTGAGCTACCCCACATAAGGCAAATACACGAAAAATGTGTCTGCAATTCTGAACATGTTGTTTCCACCTTTTGATAAGGGCAGACATGGAAGCACAGCATCATCAGCAATATGACATCAGGCAGCAGTGTGGATAGGTGATCGATGGATGAGTTGAGTTGCTTTTGTCTACCTGCTCTGAAGTCACAGGCTTCAGGGCAAATTCAATGATGGCTGCTTTGTCTCTGCATGATGGTATGCATGTCTGTTTTTGTCTCTCAGGTTAGTCGATCGGGAGAAGAATGGATCCAGTTTGAGCATCTTGACTGATAAGACCCTGTCCAGTTGCTGAGTGTGATCCTGTAACCATGGCGACCTGTGGGCGTGGCTGTGTCCCTGCAGTGCGTTTCTGCCAGAGGCTGAACCGACTGAAGACCCTGGATGATGACTTGATGGTGACGTCAATGAAGCGTTGCCTGACCATGGTGGACCTGGCCCTGCTGGGTGTTGGTGGCATGGTGGGCTCTGGCCTATATGTCCTGACTGGCACTGTTGCCAAGGACACCGCTGGACCTGCCGTGGTCCTCTCCTTCCTCATAGCAGGCATCGCCTCCCTGATGGCTGCCCTCTGCTATGCAGAGTTCGGAGCTCGTGTTCCCAGAACGGGCTCGGCCTACATGTTCACCTATGTTTCTTGTGGAGAGATCTGGGCCTTTCTCATTGGCTGGAACGTAGTGTTGGAGTACATGATTGGTGGAGCCGCAGTGGCGCGGGCGTGGAGTGGTTACCTGGACTCCATGTTTAACCACACCATCCAGAACTACACAGAGAACCACATAATGAAGTGGAATGTTCCCTATATCGCCCACTACCCTGACCTGCTGGCTGCTGGGATTCTAGTTGTTGCCACTATCTTCATAACCTTCGGAGTGCGAGTCTCCTCTTGGCTCAACCACATCTTCTCAGCCGTTAGTCTAGTTGTCATACTCTTCATCTTGGTGTTTGGCTTTGTGCTAGCCGACCCAGTCAACTGGAGCCAGAAGGAAGGAGGTTTTGCACCGTTTGGTGTCAATGGGGTAATGGCGGGCACAGCCACCTGCTTTTACGCATTTGTTGGCTTCGATGTGATTGCAGCCTCCAGCGAGGAGGCAAAGAACCCCCAGCGAGCCATTCCCATGGCCACAGCCATTTCCCTGGGCATGGCCGCCACAGCCTATATCCTGGTCTCCACAGTCCTCACTCTCATGGTGCCTTGGCACTCGCTCGACCCAAACTCAGCCCTGTCTGACGCCTTCTTCCGCCGAGGCTACAGCTGGGCTGGCTACATTGTGGCAGTAGGGTCCATCTGTGGTAAGTGTCTCTTGAAAGACTGTAACCACACCAATGTTAGCCTAGCAAGCCACCTGATGTCGCAAGCTTACATGAATGGTTTGCTACCACGGAATCATGATAGCACAGCAGTAGTCAATCTGGTAGTTACGAGGCTACACCAATGTATCATGTCATTAAGTTTATTTTGGTTAGTTGATGATATAAATGATTGAAGGGCAAATGTGTATGACATTTATTTTTACTTCATACAGTAGGTCTCTTGGGCTGATAATGTGACTCTCTCTCCATCCCCTCTTCCAGCCATGAACACAGTGCTCCTCAGCAACCTCTTCTCTCTCCCTCGGATTGTTTACGCTATGGCGGAGGATGGCCTCTTCTTCTCCTTCTTCGCCAAGGTCAACCCTGTCACCAAGGTCCCTGTTAATGCCATCTTGGTGTTTGGCCTCCTCATGGCCGTCATGGCCCTCATCTTTGACCTGGAGGCCCTGGTCCAGTTCCTGTCCATCGGCACCCTCCTGGCCTACACCTTTGTGGCAGCCAGTGTCATCGTGCTGCGCTTCCAGCCTGAGAAAGAGAAGACCAGTTCCAAGGTTAACTCCACTACCTCCCCCAACTCTAACCCTGAGCCCTCGCCCGAAGTCTCAGAGTCTCAGATCATAGCTCAGGACAGTGGGGAGCTGAAGGAGTATGAGTCCTTCTCAGACAAGCTGCAGCTGGTGGAGATGCAGAAGACCAGGGAACGGAGTGCCCCAGGGGTGTTGAAGGCCCGCTGGGAGCCTTACCTGGGCAGGTTGCTGGGGGACTTTGAGCCAGGAGAAGTGGTGGCCTTTTCTGTGCTGGCGGTGATGGTGAGCTCAGTGTCCCTCTGTGCTGTGTTTGTGTTTGGGAGTAACCAGCTTCAGCTGCCTACGTGGAGCATCGCCCTGCTAATAGTGGTGTTTGGCTCAACCTTCCTTCTCTGCCTGGTCATCATATATGCCCATGAACCTCATGTCAACACCAAAACCTTCCAGGTGAGCCAAACAGATTCTCACTTTTGTATTATATCTCTGCTCATATGCCCAAACTTTAAATGTAAAGCCATTCACAACTTTGTTGACTTTCACTTGTATAGAATAGTGTGGGCCCACCCATAAAGTTAGGGAAGCAGAACAAAATCCTCACCTTAGAGTTATTATCTGTATAATGTTGTCTGCCTGGGGAGTTGAGCAATCAGCCTTTTATATTTCCCTAAGTTCTTATGTAGCTATGATAAACTGATACTACTCTTTAATGAGTTTTAAGTCTCTCACAGACTAATTGTAGCTGTCGCTATACTTCAGGTGTGATAAACTCTGCTAAGTCTGACTAGAGCCCAGACTGCCTATAGCCCAGTAGACAGGGACTCAGGGAGCCACATTCTCCACTCGCTCTCCGCTGTGTGGCCGATCTGCTCCTCATATAAAATAAAAGCTATTTCTGTGACTCATATTTGAGGCAGAGCTCAAGCAGGACCTATGTTCCCCCTGGCACCAACCTATTCATTCTGCTGAATTAAATTAAGTTAACCAAGCTCTTCATCTTTTAGTAAAGACTCTCCAGCTTCCTTTTTCTTTTCTTTTTTTTGTTTTTAAATTTTAGCCCTTTTTTCTCCCCAATTTCGTGGTATCCAATTGTTGTAGTAGCTACTATCTTGTCTCATCGCTTCAACTCCCATACGGGCTCGGGAGAGACGAAGGTTGAAAGTCATGCGTCCTCCGATACACAACCCAACCAGCCGTACTGCTTCTTAACACAGCGCGCATCCAACCCGGAAGTCAGCCGCACCAATGTGTCGGAGGGTACACCGTGCACCTGTCAACCTTGGTTAGCGCGCAAAGACATCCCTACCGACCAAGCCCTCCCTAACCCGGACGATGCTATGCCAATTGTGCGTCGCCCCACGGACCTCCCGGTCGCGGCCGGTTACGACAGAGCCTGGGACTCTGATGGCACAGCTGGCGCTGCAGTACAGCGCCCTTAACCACTGCGCCACCCGGGAGGCCCAGCTTCCTTTTTATCATAGACTAAGACTTATGAAATTGAGGTGTGCTATTTGACAAATTTTAATGCATGTCAGTATGGTTGTTTGCTGTTGTAATATTTCTAGGTACCCTTGGTCCCATTCATTCCCGCTGCAAGCATCCTCATGAATGTGTTCCTAATGCTGAAGCTCAGCCCCATGACCTGGGTCCGCTTTACTGTATGGGTGGCCGCAGGTAAGATTACATCTGCTAATGGCACAAATATTTCTCTGTGTAAAGACCATGTGCTATGTAGCACTGACAGGCCTTGTAAGCCAAACATCATGTCAGGCGGAACTGAAATGGTTGCATTCAGTGGTTGGAATACTGTGCCTTTTAACCTAAATGATCGACAAATAGTATGGTTACTTAATACTGATTGATGATAAATGGCAGGATACGAAACAGGGTTTTATACCTACAGGGTTTTGTACATGGTACAAGTTTGTATTTAAATGTAAACCCCTGAAGAGACAGTGGGTTTTCTAGCCAACACCTGCTGCAGTGAGAAGGTGTTAATTGGCTGTAGAGATTGCTGTCGTAAAAGTTGATCATCAAGGAAACATGAGTGGCTGTATGGGCTCAGAGGTCTTCTGGACCATGTAAACCATTTAAACACACCTGTCTGCCTACAGAGATTTAACTGGCTTCACAGGGAATATTGGACATGACAGAGGCTTGGGCTAAGCCATGTCTAAGTAATAATTTCCCTGGTGAAAGTTGTGACCATAACACACAGATGGGCCAAGATGTGTCTATAGGCTGTGGTGACTGTTAAGCACCGCCATATTCCTGCTATAGCTGTATGTTCTCAACAGAGTTGCACATACAGTATGATAACAATAACAACATGTCTGTGTGATTCTGCTTATGTAGGCGTATGTTAGTATGTAGTCAAACAATATTCAAAAGTGCTACCCAATGCTGTAACAAATACCATTTGCTTTTTAGAATATTCAAATTCAATTAACAGTAAGTGTTGCACCTCTCCAGGTCTGCTCGTGTATTTTGGCTATGGGATCTGGCACAGTAAGGAGGGCCTGAGGGAGCTGCAGCCCAAGGATATGGCAGCCAGGTATGTGGTGCTCCCCAGTGGCAGCCTGGTAGAGACAGTCCAGTCTGTGCAGCCGAATGGACAGTGTGACGCCAGCACCCTCCACACCACTCCCTCCCGGTCTGCTGAGGAGCAGCAGGCAAAGAGATGATGTGTAAGAAGGGAGCCATTCTTATTCAAGTGGGCCATTATCGTCTATCTGCTCCTGCTCATATACGTTTACTGCTTTCATTACCTCACTCTTCTCTTCTCACCCCACTGGCCTCATACAGTTGGTGTGTAACCCCACAAGGCTCTGTTTCTCTGCATTAGTAAACACACATCACAGGATGGGACTCACTCTCATTATGAAACATACTTATCGCTGTTAATATGGGAACATACCTTTTTATAGCTATCCAGCATTGTTTACTATATTATTTATTTCAATAAACCAGCACAGGTGTTTTTTTTATTGTTAGCATTGCTCTCAACTTTAACGTCCCTTTGGCACTCACAATTGAATGTTTCTGGAAGATGGAAAGTGCTTATGATTATGGCATACATTGAATCATGATTAGGGCTGTTGCGGCGACCATATTACTGCCACACCGGCGGTCATGAGTCATGAAGCCAGTCAAATTCCATGTGACCGTTTAGTCACGGTAATTGGGCTTCTCCAAGCTCTGATGCTGCTGATGGTTATTAGTAGCCCACCAAACTTGCTAACTGCCTGATACTCAGCACTTTATTGTCTGACGTCGATGCAAATGGAATTAACTTTTTCAAATCCTAGTCGCACACGTCATGCAGCCTAGCCCAAACGCCTATATGTTTTGTATCACAACTAATGTGGCCAATAACTTCTTAGAATTAAGCACATTAATCCGCTTTACACGGGGTGCAGAGCCTAACGGGCAGACATAAGCAATGTGTAAGTTTCAAGTTTGAGTAAGACCATTTTCACCATAAAAATGCACCTATAATAAAAGCATTACATGCATAATGCATTTACAGTCACTTTTGATAGTGACCTACTCTTATTTTTGTCTGTTGAAAAGTAAATGGACAGTTTTCCCAATATCTTCAATATGCACTTCGGAATTGTATAAGGACATGCACAGTTGCGTCCCTGATGTGTCTGTCTTCACTTGTAGCCTGTGAGAAAGACCAGATCACTGCTGGAGAGCCATGTGAGTGAGAGGTGCTTCGGAGCGTGCAGCATTCCAGACCAAGGGCACAACAGTCACTGGACGCAAAAGACAGATTTTTTTTAGGGTGCTTAATGGCCACACAAAGGAGATGCCGCCGGGAAATTTGAGGCATTATCAAGTGCTTGTCAAATTGTGAATGAGGGACTGATGTAGTGTGTACAGCCAACGCAAAAAAAACAAAAAGATCTCATGCCTTTCAAGCTTTTTTCAAATCATCATTAGTCGCATCATGCAGCCTTACAATGTGTTAAAAATCAAAACATATAGACCAACGTTTGTAGAACAACTAAAGTTACATTAATAACTCTAAATTAAGCATATAGGAGTACCTATTTCTTTGTTAACCGCTCAACACAGAATAACCGAGTGTGAGTTTGGAGAAAATATCCTTTCTATTTTATTCATATTTGTTCAATTGTATTCTTCAAACTATAAAATAATGCCAGGGAATTCTAAGCAAATCTTGTCTGCTAAATGAACTAGTGTAGCCCACAGCCATTTAGCATAGCCAGGTCAGGACCTAACATAAGGATAACTCATAGTAAGCTATTCTGTTCTTCTGAAATAGACTACATTTTCTTAATATCATGCTTCTTTAACCTGTCTAAAATAAATAATGGATTCATTGTGAAGGTGGAGGCTATATTACATGGATTTATTATACTTTTTAAAATGGAACTGTTCCAAAGGTCTGCATCAGTGGCTTGTGTGGAAGCCAGGAGATGCTAAATGTGTTTATGTTAATTAATGGTCAGTTACCGTGAGACTGGCAGTTATTTGCTTGACAATCATCGGCTGAAAAATTCTCTCACACACACACACACACACAGTCTTGTAGAAATAACCTTGTGGGGACACAATTCAGTCCCATTCAAAATCCTATTTTCTCCAACCTTAACCTAACCCTAAAACTAACCCTGGCTCCTAAACCTAATTCTAACACTAATTCTAACCTTAGCCCTAAACCCCCTAGAAATAGCATTTGACCTTGTGGGGATGAACAAAATGTCCCCAGTTGGTCAAATTGTTGTTTGTTTACTATTCTTGTGGGGGCGCGCACAAACACAAGCATTATTCTCGCCTGAGGAGAGACTAGATTCTGTTAGTGGGTCATGTGGCTCTACTTACAACCCCTGTGACCATCTCTAGCTCCCTCACGCTGGTGGCTGCTCAGCCAAATGCAAATCAACAACATTGCTAAAGTTTCTTAAACTGACCTTTTTTTTTTTTTTTTAGATATTGATTTATTTTGTGTATTCTCCGAACTGTGATACATTTCACTGATGATGACATCTCTCAGATGGTACTCTTTAATTAATCTGTTTTTCCCCTATCTGTGACTATGCCAATCAGCATATCACACACACATTATATTTTGGTACCTCACTTCGTATTATAGTGACCTGACTCCACTTGAGATGGTCAAGTGAAAATTCTAATGGTGACTAGGGGATGAGAAGACCTTTCAACCTCTCACTTAATCCACAGACTCCTATCCCATGACCTTACTCTCTCTGTGTCCCACATTTAGTCAATGAACTAAATCTCTGCTGAGAAGGGTTTTTTCCCATGCACAATAACTAGACAGCGGCCCATTCCCCGTCGCTCTGCTAGCATGAGGTTAGATTATACAACCAGCTGATATAAAAGCACATGGATTGTTTTAGCTATTGTTTTATTCTCATTTCTCCTCATACACAAGAGGGATAACGAGAGTTATAAACATATCAAAATGAAAAATCAAATCAAATGTTATTTGTCACATGCACCGAATACAACAGGTGTTGTCCTTAACCAACAATGCAGTTCAAGAAAGAGTAAACAATATTTACTAAAAATACTAAAGTAAAAAATTAAATAAAAAGTAACATAATAAAATAACAATACTGAGGCTATGTACAGGGGGTACCGGTACCAAGTCAATGTGCGGGGTTACAGGTTAGTCGAGGTAATTTGTACATGTAGGTAGGGGTAAAGTGACTGCATAGAAAATAAGCAGCGAGTAGCAGCAGTGTAAAAACAAAACGTGGGAGGGGGGGGGGTGTCACAGTAAATACTCCAAGTGGCCATTTGATTAATTGTTCAGCAGTCTTATGGCTTGAGGGGCCTTTTGGACCTAAACTTTCCGTTCTGGTACCGCTTGTCGTGAGGTAGCAGAGGGAACAGTCTAAGATTTGGGTGACTGGAGTCTGAATTTTATGGGCATATGATTTAATACATGCTTTTTGTAAGGCAAGTATAAACCCAGTGCATGATATACCAGAACAGGGTATTTGGTGGTGGTGGTTAAAAGCATATTGGCAAACAGATTGGGAGTTTTGTCAGACTATGCCAGCCATAGGACATCCCTCATCCTCATGAGGCCTCTGTAATCTGACAGATTTGCAGCGGTCCCTGCAGCTGCCTAATAGCTTGACCTAGATGATAAAACACATATGTGAGATCACACAGTGCTGAATTACACTGAATGTCTCGGTGAGACAGCCCTCTCACCAACAGTTACTCCCTTTCCTGTCGGTGTCTAAGATGTAACAATGTCTTAAAGTGATAATCATAGCATTCCAATGGCTGAAGTTTTCAGTTAAGTCCTGACGAGGTGTTATTTTGTTACCTATTAGGTGTAGATTTGCATGGTTGTCACATTTGGAGATTGTGGTAAAACATCTACCATTTGTGTTTTAATAATGTTACTAAAACATTGCCTTAATGTTATTAGCAGTTTCTATATACCACAGCCCTTAGGATGAAGAATGAGCATGATTCCCTGACTACTGGCTACCAGCCTCAGAAGTGTCTGTAGCTCAGTTTAGTGTTGTACTCAGAAATATGTTGTTTTGTCTCTTTATCACTATTTATTAGTTATTATAAACAAACCAGTATGCTTATGTAAATATATGACACAAGTAACCAATGGCCTTAAATATGTGTTCATGAATACGTAGTGATTCCCAAAGCTTACGTGAAATCTAAATTGTTGTTCAGGTATTTATTTTTTTCCTCTATCCAAGTAGTTTTCCCTGTTATAATCTCAGAATTTACTCATAGGATATTATATCGTAAATGACTATATAACATTCAATTGATTTGAACAGATATAACCTTTGAAATAATCTAATGTTATTGGATGCAGGGATACCAAAAATATTAAATGGATTTTTGTACAACTTTGCACATTGTTTAAGTTTCTAACTGCAAATGACTGTGTGTCCTTCCACCGTGTCTCTCTTTTTCCTGTGGGGGCAAGTTGCAGGTGTTGACACTGGTGCTTTTGGCAAGCTGAACATGTCCTCACCTATATGAGTAACGTTCTTTGTCTTTTGTGTACCAGTAAGCACAGTGCGATATGAGGTCTGACTGTACCTATGTACTCTATACTTTCACATCCAAATGTCTTTTTGTTGTATAGTCTAAAATAAGTTATTTTGTGACAAATAAATGTTTTGAAGCAGCATTCTGAATATTGTTATTTTTACAGGGTAGCATACTATTAAAATAACTAAATTGATTGTACAATGCGCCATTTGACATTTTCAGATAAATAATGTCTGCAATATTTTGTTTTTATACTCCATGCAACAATTTAACAATTAGGCTAAATCAGTCTGTCAATCATGAGACAAGCATACCATAGACAATACATTCATTATATGGGGGGGGGCACATCTCAATTACATGCTTGAGGGATGACACAGCTGTATAATTGGCTCAACTGAAAGACTGAACTCTGAGGTCCAAGGTTAGACTTGATCAAGCAAGTTTGTCTCTGAGGAGAAGGATTCGTGAGTTAGTGGGCGAAGAAATTATTGATTTCATTAGTACATCTGCATTCCGCAAATACTTCAGTATCTAGGTATATCCCTGAAAATGAAACCCAGTATTGTGCTACCACTGAACTCATGCAGAAACATATGAACAGGCATGAACAATAATATGGGCTTGAATTGCTTAGTTTCAGGTGTAGTCAATATCCAGTCTGGATCTACGGGGCTTTTCACAGGTATCTCCATGACTACAACCCACCTTTAGAAAAGTAATTTGGCATTTCTAGTGCAAGGAAATACAAACAAAGGACAAAAATATTGCACCCTAACAAGCCATGGGAAGCATACTTCACAATGAATTGGTTGGTCTACCATCAAGTATACTCCTCAATAGGTGAAGGGTTGGACTGACAGTAAGGACAGGAGGGAACCCACACAAGATGTCATGCTCTGATCATCAATGTTGCCATAGGAACTTACCCCTCCCTCGTCAGAGTACTCTGTAAATCATTAGACACATCTGCATTCGTGGCATTGTGTTGGTGACACAATAGTAGAGCCTTTAGAAGACCACACACTTAGCTAAACACACAGACACACCATGGCTTGTCTTTTACCTAGCCTCTCCCTTTTCTAGACTGATCATTTTAAGACACTTATTTTTAGTGTGTGTTTTGTGCATGACCAGATTCTTTATGAGTTAATAATGAATGTGCTTTGATAGGCTCGTTATGCTGTCTTATTTTACCATTCTAAACTAGGTAAAACTTTTTCTAAATGCATGAAGTCAACAAATGCACATTTGCAATCCAAAGTAGCAAAGTGATTAACACAACAGTTCAAGAAAGAAAAACATGATACCAGTTTGTGAATTAATCAAATTAATTTTCAGTTAAATAGCAACTTCAAGCCAGCTCAATGTTGCCAAGATCTTGAACGCCATAAATTTTCTGCATCTGCCTCAGCTGATACACAAACAACTATGTGTATGAGCTACAATGCAATGCCTTTACTGCAGTCTTCTGATGGAGAAGCCTGACATATACTTCTAACAGCCTCTTTCTGCCTCAGCCTCTTTCGGCATTACTATGCTCCAAAAATTGTCAACATGAGGTTGATCACCCAGTGCTGGATGTATTTCTTCCTCTGGAGAGAGAGCATGTTTGGGACGCCTGGCGTATCTTTGCTTAGGCTCTGGCTGCGCTGGTGTCTGGGGAGAGGAAGGTGGCAGAGACGTGATCCCAAGGCCCCATCACCACAGGGATGGAATCCCCTTTGTCTGCTCCCTTCCTCCACAATCAATGTTTCAACACTCCTGCACTGGAGGTCTGTCTGGGATGGGCAAAATGAGAGAAAAGATGAGTCATAAATACATTCATAAATGATGCATTTATGAAAACACTACTAGAATTAAAACAGTATACATGCTAAGGTAAGATTCCATTTTTTGTAGTCCCCAGAAAAACAGTTGGCCAAGCAAAACAGTTGACTGCTATATTACCTGCAGTATACATAAATGTACATGTTCTTTCTGTGGTGTTGACTTACAGAGGGCTGTGTTGTACGTAGGGCATGGGATTTAGCTGTCTCTCTCTGGGAGCGTCAGGCAGACTGGGAGAATCCAAAGCTGCTGAGAGAGGTTATCTGTAAGAGATAATATGTTTTGTGTTTTACAACTGTCATTATCATTGTTCAGGTGTAGTCGATAAATAAAACATGCAGTACAGATGTAGGATCTTAATTTGAGCCAGTTTGCAACAGCAGGAAAATAATCCTGCAGCAACAGGAAATGTGAATTATTATGTGGATTATAATGAATGGACATGTTTTATAGGGGGTTATACATTTTTCAATAGAGCAAATCAAGTCTGACATTTTAAAGGGGAAATTAAACATTAGAAGCCTAGTTAAACCTTGAATACACTACAAGTTTGCATTTCCGGCTCCGCAGGAAAATTCTCAGCAACAAAATAGTGATCAGATTAAGATCCTACATCTGTAGTTCTCCAGCAGCAGTTTTGAAGTATTATCCCCGGATTGTGTCAAGAAGCCGTGCGGTTTGGGTGGGTGGTGTTTCGGAGGACGCACGGCTCTCGACCTTTGCCTCTCCCGAGGCCTTACGGAAGTTGCAGCGATGAGACAATACTGTAACTAATAATTGGATACCACGAAATTGGGGAGAGAAAGGGATAAAAACAATTTAAGAATAATGGAGGCCAGTGTGTTTTGGGGGAGCTTCAATGCTGCAGAATATTTTTAGTACCCTTCCCCAGGTCTGTGCCTCGACACAATCCTTTCTATGAGCTCTACGGACAATTCCTCGACCTTATGGCTTGGTTTTTGCTCTGACATTCACTGTCAATTGTGGGACCTTATATAGAAAGGTGTGTGCCTTTCCAAATCATGTCCAATCAATTGAATTTACCACAGGTGGACTCCAATCACGTTTTTAAAACATATCAAAGAAGATCAATGGAAACAGGATGCATCTGAGCTCAATTCTGAGTTTCTTATTTTTAATACATTTGCAAAAATTTCTAAAAACCTGTTTTCACTTTGTCATTATGGGGTATTGTGTGTAGATTGCTGAGGAAAATGTTTTCTTTAATACTTTTTAGAATAAGGCTGTAAAGTAACAAAATGTGGAAAAAGTCAAGGGGACTGAATACTTTCCAAATGCACTGGAGTTGTAACTCGGTCTATGCTTGTAATACTGGTATTTATATTTGAAACCATATGCAAGTAAACCCACATGAACAAACAATACAATACAAACAATACAGGTTGTACAAGTAAAGTCAACATTGTGGTTAACATACAGAAAATGCTAGGGAAGTGATCCTACTCTGTGGCGGTCCCTGAGGCAGTGGGTTGAGCTCTGGGAATGCCACCAGCAGCCTCTTCCTCTGTGCTAACTCCTGCACCTCTCCTCTTAGCTGATCCAAACTGTCTTTCGGCTTGTTCACATGACTCTCCAATCTCTGCTTCTCCTGCTGCAGCTCAGAACACAAGGCCTCAGGGACTGGAGAGGCAAGGCCATTAATTACATACACATTATTGTTCTTTGAAAGTGAAATAGGATCATATTTATATACTCTATCTGCTATGCTGAAGTATGGCTCTGCCCAACGTATGCAAGCAGCACTATAAAATGAACTATAACGTAAAACATTTCATTGTGCTTAATATTGTGTTGAGTCACATCTGTCTGGTAGTAATGTACTTGTTATTGGGTGAGCTGGGTTTTAAGTTGGTCCTTCTTCTCTGAGATGTGTGTCAGTCTATCCTGTAGGCCTGTCTGTGTGTCCTCAGTCTCCCCCAACTGTCCTTGAAGCTTCTCACACTCCTGGTCCAGAGCATCCACTCTCTCTAATAGAGACATCTGCTTGGCCTGCAGTGACTGTTGAAGACACAGAGTGAGACTGTGTAGTAACAACTCACGTAAAACAGGATCAGGATCAGAGTTTTTAGATGTGGCCTTTAACACATTTACTAGTACTGCCCCAGGTCTGGTTTTAAAGACTCATCTCCCCCCATGAGTATCCAACCCCATTCATGGCTGTTATACTGACCTCCTGTTGGTGACATGCATTCTGGTACTTGGAGTTCTCTTTGTCAAGTAAGAGCTGAGTACTGGACAGTTGAGCCTCCAGTGTTTGTGTCTTCTCCTCTTGTTTATTCCGTGCCTCTTCCTCTACCTGCAAGACCTTCACTTCCTGATGTAGCTTATCTCTCTCACACTCTGACAAAGAAAGGACAAGGTTCCACATATTTTCTGTTCACAACAATTAGATAACGTGGGCTGTCTCCTTCTGCTCCTAAAACATCAGACTTGGGGTGGGGGTGTACGTCCTTACCGAGTTTGTGTAACCTTTTTTGTTGCAAAATAATCTCTGCCTTCAGTTTGGAGTTGCTATTCTCCAGGGACATGGAGCCTATAAAATGGACACATATACAGTATATTGTGAATAACATGAAAGCATATTTACTATTGAAATGTTACAATATTTCATCCCCCTTCAAATATATTGTTGTCAGCGAGGTTTCCTCTGAGTGCTACTGTACCTCACCTCGGCTCCTCATGTTCGTCCTGCAGTCTCCTCTCTGTCTCCTTCCTGGATGCCTGGGCCTCCTACAGTCTTGCTTGGTCCTTTGCCCATTCACGCTTTAGTTCCTCCTGTTCCCTCCCCCAGCTGAGCCCTGCACTGTGGACTGCACCTTCAGCAGATGCTTTCCCACCTGACCCATGTCCCTGTGCTGCTCTGTGGACCACTGGGACACATCTCCTACAGTCAGACGGCCCTGCTACATAGTGTCATCCATAGCCACCCATAGCCACCAGGAGGCGCTGCAGAGAGGTGGGAAGGCCCTCGCTCCAACACAGCTCCACAAGAGCATCACCAGTCTCCCTCAGGCTGGACTGGACCTGAGCACAGGCATCACAGGGGACAAGGGAGGACTGTCTGGCAACTTACATTATGAGTGTCTGTGGATATAGGGGAAAGGCAGGAGGGGATGATGCTTTCTGTTCTGCGAGTAGGACAGGAGGGGCCACCATTTGCTATTGTCTGTGGAGGAATGGAGTGCTTGCTGTTGTTCTTGAAGTACAGTGCTGAGACACTACGGATGGAGACTGTGGACAAATATCTCTTTTTGTGGTCAGGAGTGAGGATGCTAAAGAGAAAGTGGTGTTTTCCTCACACTTTGGAGTTTTGATAAATTCTTGAATATCTTGCTTCATGCTCTGAATAAGAGGGAACAACATGGTCATAAAATATACATTTTATGGGAAGAAAAAAAAACTAAACACCAGGAGTGCTTTAAAAACTCACTCTGGTTGCCAATCTGGATAAAGTTATTCCAATAGTGTCCAACTACAAGGCCAATTGATACACATGGAGCTGTTTTCTTCATGTTTTCTTTCTGTCCAAACTTCAACTGCTCTGCATATGCACTGAAACTTTGCAGCAGGAGTAGTAATCTAGGGTAAATAAATGGATTACAGTCATGTATCGTTAATTTCCAACTATTCTCTAGCTACGGGTGGGTCTAATCCTGAATGCAGATTGGTTAAATCCGCATTTCAGATGGTGTCGAATTCCACAATTTACCACTGGCTAATCTATGAAGTTAAAAATGCCTATTTACTCTGTTCCATCAGACTGCACAATCCACTGGCTCATCAGCCCAGCCAAGCAATTTATAAACTTGATCTCCACTATAAAAAGCATCTAGACATTATCTCACATTTCTTTTAGACTAACATTTAGTTTCAACAGTATGATTTGTATAAACCTTGCGGTCTGTCTCGCTGACATTTGCCAAATTGTTTCAATATTCAAATTCGATCTCCAGCTGTCCCATAGTAATGAACGAGTTGGGAGAAGACAGACAGACAGCGTTTCTCAGCCAGTCGAAATCATGAAACAGCGGGCTTCATTTTTATGGATATATATATACAAAGAAATGTAAATTGAAAAAAGGTCAAACGAAACGAAGTGCATTTAGTTTGCAGTCTTTCCAGCTTCAGTTGCTCTAAATAACGGTGTCCTGACAAATGAGCACATTTTCTATGAGACGAAATCGCGCCTCATTAACTCATTGTTATGTATGTCTCCACAAAACAGCGTAAACAAATGCAAATGTAGCTACTTATTCTGTTATTCTGAATGCAATTTTTTGACATGACTGAATTAGACGTAGTTGGCTAGCTAGAAGGAAAAGGATAATAACGTTGCCAGCTAGTATGGCAATGGAACATTTGGAACGAACGACTGGGTCTCGTCCATAGATACAGAACAAAAATACTGGGTCGCGTCTCTGGCAAACGAACCGATTGAATAAACGACCAGCCAGTTTGAGTAGCATATATAGTCCCGATTTGTGTCGGGACTATCTATATATTGTGTAAGGATGAAATTGTATGAATACATTTATTTAAAAAAAAACGTTTGTAATGAAAATATGTAAATCATTATTTTAATATGTTGGTGACCCGTATAAAAGTGGTAATGCCCTCGAAGCCAGTGTTTGGAGGATATATGTCACGGTTTGCTGGCCCTCTACTAACAACACCCGTGTCAATATATCCTCAAAACACCGTCTTCTCGGGCATTATCACTTAAATCACCAAATTCAGCAAAACAATGTGAATGCTGATTGAACTCCACCTCCCCATCAACAACGTCGTGTTGTTCTAATTGTGGCACCAGGTCCAGATCGAATGAAAGCTTATCTGAGAACTTCCAGGAGTGGAATCGAACTGGGCCAGTCCGAGAGAAGACATCCAGAATAGCACCATGAAGAGCTATTAGTTGGTTCAGGAGACTTTCCACGCAATCCTAAGAGATGGGTAATCTTGACCAAATTTAGTAGCTTGCACTCTTTCTCTCATGTGTTGTGCCTGCTTCAGGAAGCCGCTGTGAGCGAGTAGAGTTTAGTCGGTTGGATGGTGTCACTTAATTTCCACAGCTACCTACTAGAATAACTGCAAATCCCACAATGCTTAGATGTGTTTCCGGAAGTAAAAGACCTCCATTCCAGGCAGGTCAACGACAGAAAAACGCACTCGTAGGTCTTATCTGTAAATATTTTGTGCCATTTATTAGGTTTCTAGACATACAGTACGACAACAAGTAGTGAAATTGTGAAGATAAATAACGCTTTTGTTAGACTTTTCACGTTTTAACAGGTAACCCAATCAAAGAATTGACGCAGCCATGCCGCCTGGGCCTGTACAACTTGTTCAGCTTGAGCCCAACAGCAAGGTAAGATTTGCTACCTCAATCGGCCTTTAACGTTTTTACTACCTCCCTGTAATTGTGAAGATGTGGGGTAACATTACCACCGTGTTGAGTATTGTCTAAAAAGAGTAGCTAGCTGTGTCCAGAAACGTTGCTATCTGTTTCTGTTTGTATAGTTACTAATACTAGCGCTACCTAACTTAAAGTAACTGTCCTGTTTTTCCACATTTATGTGAAATATGACCTATAATAAATTACAATATGAGGGAAATACTTTTTTTAAATGGAAGGGAAACTGTTAAAAGGCATCTTTTCTGTGTTGGAATGGTGTGGGCGTAACCCAACAGCATAGTGGGGTGGGTGTTTAGCAATCATTACAAATATTCAAATCAAATGTATTTGTCACATACACATGGTTAGCAGATGTTAATGCGAGTGTAGCGAAATGCTTGTGCTTCTAGTTCCGACAATGCAGTAATAACCGAGTAATCTAACCTAACAATTCCAAAACAATTCCAAAACTACTACCTTATACACACAAGTGTAAAGTGATAAAGAATATATAATAATATAATAATAATATAATAAGAATATGTACATAAAGATATATGAATGAGTGATGGTACAGAACGGCATAGGCAAGATGCAGTAGATGGTATCGAGTACAGTATATATACATATGAGATAAGTACTGTAGAGTTGATGATTGGCCAACTCTCATCCCCCGAGGAAATAGCAAGCTATGTTTTAAACGGTCTATTTGAGGTAGGGTTTTTCAAGCGCTTTTTTCCCTCAAATGTATGCTTTGTCCACGATTATGAGTATAGGATAAGTCAACATTATTTTGGTGTGCGTTTTAATTACTTTGCAGATATGAAATAAACAGGCAATCGTTTATCAGTGCTAATTTGATGGCCAAGTAGCTGGAAAAGTTTGAGGGATTATATAATGTTCCTTCGTTAGATTTTAGCTCATTAGTTGTTGATCTTGTTAATGTGCATAACAAGATCTTGTTAATGTGCATATAGGGAAAGATAGCCTACCTTTTTATGGTTGTTTGATCAATAGGACTGTAAAGTTTCCAAATGTAAGAGGACTCCCGTGCACCGGTCTGTGTAGACTCCGGTCCGGTCTGTAAATTATAACTAAGCTAAATATAAGCCTTACACAACCATAAGACCCACTAATAATTGTATTTTATCAAAATAGTTAAACCTGCCTTTTTGCAATAATCACTGATCTGGTTTTCAAGTCTATGTGAAAATGCCCTTTTCGTTACACATTTTACCAGAACCATGCATAATGCACATTACACTAATAATGACTAAGCAGGCAAATTAGCCCAGGTCTCATAATCTCTCAAGTACAAGCCCCCGTGCTAGTAAGTATCCAGCTAATTGTTATGTTTCAAGTTTAGCCAACTTGGATCTATTGCTAGCGAACAAGGTAAAACGGTTGAGTTGTTGTGAACACACCCTTCTGTCCATCTCCAACTGTTTGAACAGCATGCTAGCCTGTCCGCTTTTTCAGATGTTGAAATCAAGTGGCATACCTTATTTCTCAGAATGAGAACACGTTGCCAATTCCTTATATAATTGTGTTTTGAGACATAAAAGGGTTATCGTTAGAAAGGTTAACTTCTCCTTTATTACAGTAAAATAATGTCTCAATGTGTTTGTGTCCAAATGACCCATTCTGTTGGACCAAACCTCAAATACTAATATTCAGTTGAAACTGCTTGTCAGAGAAGAAGTGATCTCTTTGTTGTTGTGAGTGGCAGGGGGAATGGACTTTGTGTGTGTAGACGGAGAGGATGAGCCTTCCCGCCGTTAGGACAAGAACTCCCATTGTTAGGGCAGAAACATGAACATCTTGTCATTATATACAGATCTCTGGTGTAAATGGAAAAGTGCACAGAAAGACTGAAGGAGACAATACCAAAAAGACAAACGGACAAAAATTAAAAACTCGATTCTTGCAATACAGGCATTTGGAATATCGTGCAAAAACATAGATTTGAATTAATTCTATATATCGCCCAGCCCTATCGGAAAGGTTTGGATTGATGAAAAATCCACCCAGTCATCAGAAGATCTACTACCATAGTACTTAGAGGGGGTAGGATGTAGGGACAATTAAATGTCATTAATGTAGCCTCAAACACCTCCACGTGATGAGACTTCAATTTCTATTGTTTCAACAGGCAGATGAGCCTACAGGGGAAACCCCAGCAACGAAACCCATAGTTGGGATCATCTATCCACCTCCTGAGGTCCGAAACATCGTTGATAAGACTGCCAGCTTTGTTGCCAGGTTGGTTTTTCAGTCTCATTCTCAGTCATGTTTTTTATGAAATTGTATGAAGTCTTGAATATGATGTCATATTGCAATTATCATTCATTCTTTTCCTTCCATTAATTCTCAGGAATGGACCAGAGTTCGAAGCAAGGATCCGTCAGAATGAGATCAACAACCCAAAGTTCAACTTCCTGAACCCCAATGACCCCTACCATGCTTACTATCGCCACAAGGTCAATGAATTCAAGGAGGGCAAGGGCCAGGAGCCGTCTGCGGCCGTGCCAAAGGTCATGCAGCAGCAGGCCCTGCTGAACTCGCAGCAGCTTCCTCAAAAGGTGTGCCTTCCTAGACATTGAGTGGTTCCTTGTCTATCGATTTATAAATCACTGATTGTGTCAGTGGTTCACTGTAAAGTGTAAGATGTGATTGATGCCTTAAAAGAGCTATTCTAAGTTATGGTTTCCTTTCCCGGTAGGTGCAGGCCCAGGTGATTCATGAGACAGTGGTGCCAAAGGAGCCTCCGCCTGAGTTTGAGTTCATTGCTGACCCTCCTTCAATCTCAGCATTCGACCTGGATGTTGTCAAGCTGACCGCCCAGTTTGTGGCTCGCAACGGGCGCCAGTTCCTCACACAGCTCATGCAGAAAGAACAGCGAAATTACCAGTTTGACTTCCTGCGACCTCAACACAGCCTCTTCAACTACTTCACCAAGCTGGTGGAGCAGTACACTAAGGTACAACTTCATACTAATTATTATTATTGATTGTGGCACATACACTTTTTATACAAAGTATGTGGACACCCCTTCAAATTAATGGATTTGGCTATTTCAGCTGACAGGTGTATAATATCAGGCACACAGCCATGCAATCTCTATAGACAGACAATGGCAGTAGAATAGCCTTACTGAAGAGCTCAATGACTTCTAATGTGGCACCTATCCAACAAGTCAGTTCGTCAAATTTCTGCCCTTCTAGAGCTTCCCCGCTCAACTGTAAGTGCTGTTATTGTGAAGTGGAAACGTCGAGGACCAACAATGGCTCAGCCGCAAAGTGGTAGGCCATACAAGCTCACAGAACAGGACTTCTGAAGCATGTAAAAGTTGTCGGTCCTCGTTTGCAACACCCACTACTGAGTTCCAAACTGCCCCTGGAAACAACGTCAGCACAATAACTGTTCGTTGGGTGGCTGAAAACACAATCATCGCGGATTGAACTTCCGGCTAAGGATGGTCCATTTAAAAATAATTCCTTCCTCCCTCTCCCCTTGCCCTGCAAGTGTATACTCGTCAGATGTCATGACACGTCATCAGAAGTGTCTACTTAATTTGAGGGGATAGGGTGTCTCTGAAGTGTTTGGACCACAGCCCTAGTGGAAAGCTTTCCCAGAAGAGTGGAGGCTGTTATAGCAGCAAAGGGGGGACCAACTCCATATTAGTGCCCATAATTTTGGAATGAGATGTTTGACAAGCAGGTGTCCACATACTTTGTCATGTAGTGTGTTTTGTTGAAATATTATATTTCAATTATTTGACTTGTTAGTAGTAGACCATGTCTTCAGCTGGTTGTGTTGTGATGCTCACTTGTGTTTGTCTTGGGTCTTTTTTTCCTAGATTCTGATCCCTCCCAAGGGACTGCTCATGAAGCTGAAAAGAGAGGCTGAGAACCCCAGGGAGGTGCTGGACCAGGTAAGCCCCTGAATCTTTGCTGTTGGGTTCAGATCTTTGATAACTTTAGTTTTTATCTATGCTTTGTGAAAATAAACCATTTGAATACAGATCCCCAAAAAGTACTACTATTTGAATTCAGATCTCAGAAAGTAACTGCCATTACTTTTTTAAACTAATATAATACAGATCTGAGAAAGCAACTACTTATTCAAAATATTTAAATACTGATTTCAGGCAGTGACTAATATTCAGAAACTATTGGATTGTCTGCCTTCAATTAATGGAACTGCATGTTGAACATAGAAATGGAGAAGACAATCTTCTATACTATTCCAATATATCTGACAGTCCTATTTGATCTAAACAATACATTTCTATCTGAACATTCTGTAAATGTCCATTGCCCCAGGTGAACGTTAAGTCAAACCAACTAACCAATTATACAGTTGAAGTCGGAAGTTTACATACTTAGTTTGTAGTCAATAAAACTATTGTTCATTGTTTAAGAGGCCTACAAAGCAAGGAGGCCTACAAACCTAACTCATTTACACCAGCTCTGTCAGGAGGAATGGGCCAAAATTCACCCAACTTATTGTGGGAAGCTTGTGGAAGGCTACTTGAAACATTTGACCCAAGTTAAGCAATTTAAAGGCAATGCTACCAAATACTAATTAAGTGTATGTAAACTTCTGACCCACTCGGAATGGGATGAAAGAAATAAAAGCTTAAATAAATCACTCTGCTATTATTCTGACATTTCACATTCTTAAAATATATAATTTTTACAGGATTAAATCTCAGGAATTGTGAAAAACTGGGTTTAAATGTATTTGGCTATGGTGTATGTAAACTTCCAACTTCAACTGTATGTAATAGGGAATTGATATACACGAACAATCAAATGCAAATAATTCACACAATGAAGTTATGAAACAATGAATGTTCACAAATTGGCAGGAGAGAGCACATTCTGGAGAGAGAAGTGCATTGTGCATCTGGGCACATGGTCAATCCAATGTCTGCATTGACCATGCAGCATTCACAGTGATATGGCCTCTGCAGAAGTCAGGGCAAGAATGGCCTCAGCAGAAGTCAAGGCATTCATACTTCTTTTGCTTCACAGAGCAGTGATGAGCTGAGATTGCGATTTTTGGTTCCAATCGCCATGTCATCGTGAGACGCAGAGTAGATGAATGGATGATCTCCACATGTGTGGTTCCAACCGTGAAGCATGGAGGAGGTGGTGTGGGGATGCTTTGCTGGAAACTGTCATTGATTTATTTAGAATTCAAGCTACACTTATCCAGCATGGCTACCACAGCATTCTGCAGCAATACATCATCCCATCTGGTTTGCGCTTAGGGGGACTATCATTTGTTTTTCAACTGGAAAATGACCCAACACACCTCCAGGTTGTGTAAGGGCTATTTGACCAAGAAGGAGAGTGATGGAGTGCTGCATCAGATGACCCGGCCTCTACAATCACCCGACCTCAACCCAATTGGTTTGGGATGAGTTGGACCGCAGAGTGAAAGAAAAGCAGCCAACAAGTGCTCAGCATATGTGGGAATTCCAACAAGACTGTTGGAAAAGTATTCCAGGTGAAGCTGGTTGAGATAATGCCAAGAGTGTGCAAAGCTGACATCAAGGCAAAGGGTGGCAAGTTTGAAGAATCACAAATATAAAATATTTTTATTTAACACTATTTACTTTTTTTGCTTACTTCATGATTCCATGTGTGTTATTTCATAGTTTTGTCGTCTTCACTATTATTTGGGCGGCAGGGTAGCCTAGTGGTTAGAGCGTTGGACTAGTAACGAAGGTTGCAAGTTCAAAACCCCCGAGCTGACAAGGTACAAATCTGTCGTTCTGCCCCTGAACAGGCAGATAACCCACTGTTCCTAGGCCGTCAACCCACTGTTCCTAGGCCATCATTGAAAATAAGAATTTGTTCTTAACTGACTTGCCTAGTTAAATAAAGGTAAAATAAAAACATTCTACAATGTAGAAAATAATAGAAAATAAAGAAAAACCTTTGAATAAGTAGGTGTGTCCAAACTTATGGTGTATGTATGTTTATTTGTCACTGCTCGATTAAAACAATCTTGGTCGACCAACAGCCTTACGAAAAACAATTGATCTGTCACACGTACTGTACACAATGAATAGTGACTTCCTTATTCCACTCATGTAATAACTCCATTATAAAGCAATGTCCTATGTAACCACATCTTTGCTTTTGTAATAATCAGTTACTACACATGTATAAGAATCTGCTGTCAAGTGTTGATGTATTACCTTATGTCTCACTCGGGTGAAAGTCAGGCAGACCGGTAAACGTGAGTCTATCAAAATTAATACAGCATGCCCAAAAAACATTTATTTTTTTGTTTTCAAATAACTTGCATATTCAAATACCTTAAAATATGATTTGGTTTTCTGAGAGGTATTCAAGATACTTTTCAATATTATTAGTTTTTCTGAGACCTGTATTTGATTATGAAAGAAAATAGTTGCCTTTTTAGTTGAAACTCTATACAAATGATATTTGACTACCTTGAGTATTTGAGAAGTTGGTATTTTCAAATAAACTACAAAATAACACTTCTGCCCTTGTCTGGTAGGGTTTACCCACAATTGGCTCATAAAATGTTCATTGTCTTAACAGCTTATCTCCTGGTTTTACCAACAGGTGAGGTACCGCGTTGAGTGGGCGAAATTTCAGGAGCGTGAAAGGAAGAAGGAGGAGGAGGAGCGGGAGAAAGAGCGTGTGTCCTACGCCCAAATTGACTGGCATGACTTTGTAGTGGTGGAGACCGTGGACTTCCAACCTAATGAGCAAGGTCGGGAAATTAACTGAGAGCCAGACAAGATTATTTGAATAGATAATTCCTGTTCCTGAGAGAATGTTATCCACCCCCTGTGTCAATCGCTTTGTAATGATGGTGTTGTGACTTCCAACAGGCCACTTTCCACCACCCACCACACCTGAGGAACTGGGAGCTCGCATCCTGACCCAGGAGCGTTATGACAAGTTTGGAGAGAGCGAGGAGGTGGAGATGGAGGTTGAAAGTGAGGACGAGGATGACGTTGAGCAGGAGGATCGGGATGATGGGCGTCCCACACAGCCTGATCAGGACACACAGCTGCAAGACATGGATGAGGTTAGTAAACACAACCTGTTTTAGTAGACACGCACAACAGGATATAATTAACAGCATATTACTTCTTCAGAGTTACTGATTGAATCTGAATGTAATATTACCATTGTTAGGAAATGGTGTAATCAATGTAGAGTCTTTGATGCCTTCTCCCCAGGGTTCTGATGAAGAGGATGATGGCAAGGCACCATTGCCCCCAGACAACCCCATGCCACCCCCACTGCCCCCTACTCCAGACCAGGTCATTATCCGCAAGGACTACGACCCCAAGGGTGAGAGGGATTTCATCATCAGGACCTAAATATCTAGATGTTTTATTATCATGCATGACATGACATAAAGGACTGGAAAATACATGCCTGTTCTTAATTTGCCCTTACATTTGATCCCTTTTTCTTGCCCTGTAGCCTCCAAGCCCCAGCCTCCAGCCAAGACTCTGGATGAGTTCCTCATCTCTCCCATCACGGGTGAGAGGATCCAAGCCAGTAAGATGCAGGAGCACATGCGCATCGGACTACTGGATCCCCGCTGGCTGGAGCAGAGGGACCGCGGCATCAGAGAGAGGCAAATAGAGGATGAGGTTTACGCCCCTGGCATGGACATTGAGAGCAGCCTAAAACAGCTGGCTGAGAGGCGTACTGATATCTTTGGTGTGGAGGAGACCGCCATCGGTAAGAAGATTGGAGAAGAGGAGATCCAGAAGCCTGAGGAGAAGGTGCGTGCAAGTGAAGAGAGGGAATTAGCCATGTGGTTTATGAGTGATTAGTGTATAATTACTGTTTAGGTTCAATCGTATTTCTTTTTGTTGTCATTATGAGGTCAAAGTCTTTACTTAATGCACCTTCTTAGGTGACCTGGGATGGGCACTCTGGCAGCATGGCGCGTACTCAGCAGGCAGCACAGGCCAACATCACCCTACAAGAGCAGATAGAGGCCATTCACAAGGCCAAGGGACTGGTGCAGGAGGATGAAAGCAAAGAGAAGATTGGGCCAAGCAAGCCTGAGCTTTACCATCATCATCATCATCAATCACCCCTCATCTCCTCTGCCCCCCTTCTGCCCAAACCCAGCCCTCCAATGAACACGATGGCTCGGGCCCCTCCTTCCGTAAGTTGCTGTCTTGTTCAATAGAAGTGCTAAAACACTTTTGTCAGGTTATTATGTCAATATACAGTTGAAGTCGGAAGTTTACATGCACTTAGGTTGGAGTCATTAAAACTTGTTTTTCAAACACTTCACAAATTTCGGGTTTCTTGTTAACCAGCTATAGTTTTGGCAAGTCGTTTAGGACATTTACTTTGTGAATGACAAGTAATTTTTCCAACAATTGTTTGCAGACAGATTATTTCACTTATAATTCACTGTATCACAATTCCAGTGGGTCAGAAGTTTACATACACTAAGTTGACTGTGCCTTTAAAAAGCTTGGAAAATTCCAGAAAATTGTCATGGCTTTAGAAGCTTCTGGTAAATTAGCCTGTCAATTGGAGGTGTACCTGTGGATGTATTTCAAGTCCTACCTTCAAACTCGGTGCCTCTTCGCTTGACATCATGGGAAAATAAAAAGAAATCAGCCGAGACCCCAGAAAAAAAAATGTTAGACCTCCACAGTCTGGTTCATCCTTGGGGGCAATTCCCAAGTGCCTGAAGGTACCACATTCAACTGTACAACATGGGACAACGCAGCTATCATACCGCTCAGGAAGGAGACGCATTCTGTCTCCTAGAGATGAACGTACTTTGGTGCTAGAAGTGCAAATCAATCCCAGAACAACAGCAAAGGACCTTGTGAAGATGCTGGAGGAAACCGGTACAAAAGTATCGATATCCACAGTAAAACGACTCCTCTATTGACATAACCTGAAAGGCCACTCAGCAAGGAAGAGGCCACTGCTCCAAAACCGCCACTAAAAAAAAATCGGGTTGCACCTGCATATAAGGACAAAGATCATACTTTTTGGAGAAATGTCCTCTGGTCTGATGAAACAAAAACAGAACTATTTGGCCATAATGACCATCGTTATGTTTGGAGGAAAAAGGGCGATGCTTGCAAGCCGAAGAATACCATCCCAACCGTGAAACGCGGTGGTGGCAGCATCAGGTTGTGGGGGTGCAGGAGGGACTGGTGCACTTCACAAAATAGATGGCATCATGAGGGAAGGAAAATTGTGGATATATTGAAGCAACATCAAGACATCAGTCAGGAATTTAAAGCTTGGTCGCAAATGGGTCTTCTAAATGGACAATGTCCCCAAACATACTTCCAAAGTTGTGGCAAAATGGCTTAAGGACAACGAAGTCGAGGTATTGGAGTGGCCATCATAAAGCCCTGACTTCAATCCTATAGAAAATCTGTGGGCAGAACTGAAAAAGCGTGTGTGAGCAAGGAGGCCTACAAACCTGACTCAGTTACACCAGCTCTGTCAGGAGGAATGGGCTTGTGGAAGGCTACCTGAAACGTTTGACCCAAGTTAAACAATTTAAAGGCAATGCTACCAAATACTAATTGAGTGTATGTAAACTTCTGACCCACTGGGAATGTGTTGAAAGAAATAAAAGCGGAATTAAATCACTGTACTATTATTCTGACATTTCACATTCTTAAAATTAAGTGGTGATCCTAACTGACCTAAGACAGGGAAATTTTTACTAGGATTAAATGTCAGGTATTGTGAAAAACTGAGTTTAAATGTTTTTTGCTGAGGTGTATGTAAACTTCCGACTTCAACTGTATATGGTTGACTGTATTTTTTTTCCACTGTGAATCATGTAGATGCTGCCCCCTGTACGCACCACTCTCCTGTCAGCTGTGCCTGTGATTCCACGGCCCCCCATGGCCCCTGTGCAGATGCGCCTAGCCCCAGGGCAGGTTCTAACACCCATGCCCCCCATGATGCATGCCCCCCCGCATCAACGTGGTGCCCATGCCCCAACCACCTCACATGATGGCCCCCAGACCACCACCCATGGTGGTCCCAACTGGTAAGACAACCATTGCTACACTATTCCCACAGTGTTAAATACTTTGAAATCCAATGGATGACTTCAGAAATATGCATTGCTACAAATTACTTTCATGATCATTTACAATTTTAATTCAGGTTGTCTTTTAAGCATATTATTTATTGACTCATTTTATTCTTCCCTGTCCAGCATTTGTCCCTGCCCCTCCAGTCCCGCAGCCCCCCCGCCCCCGCCCTGACCCGCAGCCACCTTCCCAGCCACCCCCACCCCATAATGATGAGCCTGCCAGCAAGAAGATGAAGACCGAGGACAACCTCATGCCAGAGGAGGAGTTCCTCCGTAGATACAAGGTTTGTTGGCCAATTAGATGTCAAGGACTACTGGCAAAATGCAGTAGTGTGAATGATCCACAGCTGGATTTAGATATGCCTTCATTCATCCTATGCTTGCTGTTAGTACTTCTGTATATTGGCATGTAAGGCTTCCTGTACAAATATAGTTATTCTACTGTATATATTTCTTTGTAGGGTTCAGTGTCCGTCACAGTGCAAGTTCCCAACATGCAGGACAAGACTGAATGGAAGCTAAGTGGACAAGCGCTCAATTTCACTATCCCACTCACAGATCAGGTATGTTACTAGTTCACCCACCATTCCACACTCTTTTAGCTATACTTCATATATTCTCAGGAGTGCAACCCCAAGTCAAATTTTCTGGAATATTTATAATAGTTCATCTTCCCATTCTCTCACAACAGGTGTCTGTTATTAAAGTGAAAATCCATGAAGCCACTGGAATGCCAGCTGGAAAGCAAAAGCTGCAGTATGAGGTAAGCATTGTCGTCCCTGTTTTGAATAATTGTAAATGGGCATGATCGAGTCATTTGCATCTATTACTTCTTCCATTACAGGGAATTTTCATCAAAGATTCCAACTCGCTGGCCTACTACAACATAAACAACGGTTCAGTCATACACCTGGCACTGAAGGAGAGAGGTGGGAGAAAGAAGTGAGGTGTACATCCCCCTCAAGTTTCTCTCTAGTAGTTTGGGACATTTGTCTGAGCAGATCTTTCTAAACGATGTATATCCTTTGTTGGTCATAGCAATTTTAAAGAATGCTTAAGGCATAAATAAACCATAAATAAAAACTAACTTGCTACAGTTTCTTATGTTAAGTGTTGATTATTTTCTAAAGGTTAATTGTATTGTTTAAGGGGATAGTTGTTCATGTTGCTATTTTGGTCAGTGTATTTGTTACCCATGTCCAGAGCTTACAGCCCATGTCAATCATCAAATAAAGTAATAAAATGCCACCATTGTCATTTTAGTTTGTTCAGTATGTTGAATGGAATGGGGCATATTGTCATTGCTGTGCAAGTGGGGTATTATATGCGTAGGTCAAAATATTAAGTCAGCAGAAGTTCAAAATTGAGGCAGCTGATGTGGCAATAGATGTAAATTTAAGCTGTTGGGGGAATTGTTTTAAGATGGTCATACAGTGGATCGTTTAGCTATTTGCTATTGCATTTTAGGACCTATTTAGGTGTGTGTAATGTATATATGATTTGATAAAATATCGAATTTGGCCTTTGTTACTATAGCCCAGAGAAAGGCATTGAACAACACCATAAATTACAAAATAAGACAGTCAAATAACGTTTTTGAAGTGTCAGTACTATATCTAGGAGATAAGAAAGCTCAGGAAATAATTTTAGCATATTTTATTATACACATGTAACCCCATTTTTGGGGTAGGCGCACAACTACCTTGATTATTTTATTTTAATGTTACCGCTTACCTTCAGACGAGTCCCGTGACACTTGAGTCTTCCCTTGCCATAGAGTGGTCATAATAGTTTAGGTCAAACCGTTCGAACAATACAGACGTTTTCGCGAGAAGGCAGATTTTCGGAACGCGTCAATCGACTAATGGATTTCTTAAACGAAGCAGGGAGGAGGGACCTACCTTTTGCAACTGTTTTGGACTAATTACACCCTGAACACAGACTAAATGAGACAGCCGAACTTCCCCCCCAGGCGAGGAAACGGAATCCATGGACCAGGAAGGAAGGAATGACACTAAAACGTTGTTTAGCTTGCTTCACCGACATAACAAAAACAAATGTCACATTTGTGGTGAATTGTGCTAGTTAGATTAACATGTAGTCGATGGAAGTTATTTCAACCTAGCATGCGTCTTTATGCGTTAACTTACTAGCGAACTAATACATCATTGACACATCACAAGCTAACAAGGCTAACGCGTTTAGTCAGCTTTGAAAGGCTGGAAAGTCAACATCATATGGGGGATTTTGCGGTATTTACTAATTTGGCTCGCTCAGAGATCATGTTAAGTATTTGTTTGTGTTAATAACCAGATAAATTAACTAGCTAGTTAACGGTAGTAGCTAGTTACAGTAGCTAACTAACTTTTTTTTTTAAAGTCGATTAGTCCTGACAGGCTATTTGCTAGCGGCTAACACTAGCTAACTAACGCTAGCCTAGCTACGTGTTCCATGCCATGGCAATGGTTTTGTTTGTTTGGAAACTTTCGTCTGGTTTCATACTGTTGGTTGTGACCGTGCCAACGAAATAACGTTAGCTTTGGTTATTTTTGAGCTATCATGGCTAAAATAGAGAATGGTCGCAAGTCGGCCGACTCTAGAAGTATCAGGACAATTAGCAGCAGTCATATGGACGACGAGAGCTCCCTTGGCTCAGACTCCGAGATCAATGGCTTCACCAACGACAGGCATACGGATAAATATGGATTTATTGGAGGGGCGCAACAGTATTCAGAAGAATCGTAAGTAACCTTGGTGTTCTGCTCGCATGGCCCCATTTGTAAGCTTGTACATTCCTATAGTTGGTTGGTTAACTCTCACAGCTTTGGTGGGGAAGATGTGAAATGTTTACCAAATGCCAGTTCTTTCAGATGTACATGAACTGAACTACATCAAATGTGTGTTTTTAAAGGTTTGTCTCGTCTCAAACCCCACCCATGAAAAATAAATGCCACTACTATCAACCTCCCGATCATGTCACCTAGTTGATATGTGAATGGGCTATTTGAGGTGGACTTGACAGAAACTCACTGTTCTAAAATAATGTGTTTTATTTCACTAGCTAGCTATGTCATTTAAATACAATACTATTTTAAGACCTGAATAAATTTGCTAATATCATAACTTCTCTGTAAACAGAGCCCTCTCTGACAACCACTTTTCTGGTCAGGGGAGGCCCCTGATTGTTTATGTCCAATGTTTGGTCTTGTATAAGATAAGAACAGAATGCTCTGGTGTGAAGGGTGCCGCTGACCGGCTTCATCATTTTAATCTCCTTTCCTGTTCATCCATCTCTTTTGTTGTGTCTCTTTGAATGACAATGCCTCATGGACACTGATGGCATATAACTGCTGGCAGAATGGAGACGCAAGCGCTCCCCTTTGTGATTGGAGGGACACCAGGTTTTGTTTTCTTGAGCACATGTGCTGAACAAAGTGTAGAAGGAAGTACATCTTTTTTTCTGACTTTGATTCCCCTCTTTTCTTAACGTTAATAGTTCCCTTAAGATGCATAGAGTTGGAGCACAACTGGATTTGGTCATTGGATTACTGCTCCCTTCACCTTCCAAACAACTTCATATCTAAACAATATTATGCATTTCATTATCTGCGCCATGCACTTTTCCCATTTCCTCTCTGGTTTTGCCAGCGTAGAGGTAACAAATGAGTCTCTCTGATTGCGAGAAGGCTCTGTTCTTGTGCTCATGCCCCTTGGCCCCGCTGAGTAGCACACTGAGTGGAGGAATGAGTGAAAGTTGTGCCAAGCATTAGTTGCTTGGGAGCTTCCTGTTTTCTGTGAGGTTGACTGGCCTTGTGCCACAGCTCTGGTGCCCTGTTGTTGGAGTGCCTATTCTGGCTCAGGGTTGTATAGGAAGTGGAAGACAAAAGGGTTTTATTTTAATTTGTGTAGGGTGGTAGGCAAACTTGCAAAGGAAGATACACATATTTATAGACCTTTGCACACTTTTGGGTATTGGAGTGAACAGAATTACAGCAGACTTCTAGGAGAGAGGATTGTCCAAATTTAAAGGCCTCTCTTTGAAGACTTCTAACATCTCATGATTACAAGGTTGTGCTCATGATTACATACTAGTTGAGTGCCATCAGGCCAACCTATAAGAAAACGTTAGGCCTATATTTTGTCATGCATTGTGAGTGTTCTATTCTCAGTTCCGTTTATTGGCTAGAGCCAAACTTACCACATTATAGCATTACCTCATCTCTTGACTGGTTCCGCACCAGGCCCGCCCTGCCTAAGTACGTAGAGGGAAAGTAGAATGCCTCTGATAGCATACCTGGTTTTCCCTTTCCCCCTGCTTGAATCTCTTATCTTTAATGCTTCAAAACCTGTACATTTGCATTATAGTTCTTCTAGACACCGTTTATATACAACTAGCTGTAATACACACTCACATTTCTGAGAATGTTATATTATATATATATATATTATATATTATATATATATATTATATTATATGATTTTTTAAAGATATAGTTTTGGAAATTCTAATATTTTCCTTCTTGTTCTTCTCTCTCCCCCAGGGCTCAGGACGTCCCTCCAGAGGTTTTGAGACAGCGAGAGGTCAAGTGGCTGGACATGCTCAGCAACTGGGACAAATGGATGGTCAAGAGACACAAAAAGGTCAGAGGCCTGCTGAGAGTTGGAATTCATAGGTCTGACTTCATTTGTTGCCATGTCTAGACTGTTGTGACACTGTCTCTCACCATCTGGTCTTAATTATTCCTCAAACGATACTAAATAAGTTTGTTCACAGTATGTGGCAACTCCTTATTATGTTATTAGCCAACCGGGGCCTAGTTAGTGCTTTCATCTTGTTGGCACACTGCCCTGTATGTGTAAACCCAACTGTTACTTCCATCCTCTATCCAGGGCAGGCATGTTGGAGGTTTGGGTTGTATTGGATGACAACAACATTTTGCAGTGCCTAATAATTCAAAGACAAGCCAGTGATGAACCTGTATGTCACTCAGACATTGGCCTGTTTTTTCCTCTGTAAACTTAAAATGTTTAGAAGAAGCTGACCTTTTGATGATAGTTTTCTTCATGGAGGTTGTGCTTGTCTTTGGCCTTTGGCCAGTTTTTCATCTCTAGTTGCCTAGCCGGATCTACCCGTGTGTCTAGCGTTAGCTATTCAACTACAGCCTCATCTAATTTTCCATGAGTCAGCAGCAGGGAGTGACACAACCCGTCTCTTTGTCTCCGGTTAGTGCTTTCCCAGGATCCTTAGGGGGTCCTTACCATAAACACTAACCTTAGCTAACCATTTTACTTTAATATAGTATGGATGTCCCAAGGAACCCAGATAGCAAGGATCCTTCATCTCCCTCACTGACTCCATGTTGGGCTAAGTAACAGAGCAAGACTCTGGGTGTGGTTGTACTAACACCACGTCCCTGTTACAAAGATGGTGGTGAGATTTCGGGTTTGACAGCGACTAGCTTGTTCTCACTGCAATCTCAAGTATGGACATGGTTCAGGGCATTACCACATGACATGTACTGAAGCACACACTTAAATATACACACAATTATTCAGTAGGCATTTTTTGCCTCTGACTGCTGTGCTGGTTAATTGAGGTCAGTCAGTGAAGGTCATAGTGTCTGTTTCCCCTTCCATACTTTGTTGTTCCATGACATCCTCATGGATGTTCACACTCTTCTGGGAGGAGGAGGAGGAGGAGGAGGAGGGGGGGGGGCTATGATTGCAGTAAAAATAAATGGACTGAGTAGTACTGTGAATAAGCCATTATTCCACTGAACCTGTACAATATTGTCTTGGATCATCTATTTTCAAAGGCCTGTTCTGTTTTCCCTGAATATGAGATCCATCCTGTTCAGTCAACAATACTGGCCTACAGTATAAATGTGTAGTATAACAACTCTATTGCAATGCAGCTTTATCTTCACTGGCACATTCCTTGGTTGGTGATGAATACATTCCTGTCTCTGTTTAACAGGTGAGACTGCGGTGTCAGAAAGGGATTCCTCCCTCACTGCGAGGCCGTGCTTGGCTTTACCTGTCAGGGGGAAAAGTGAAGAGGGAACAGAACCGAGGGAAGTTCGAGGTTGGTTGTGTTCTCTCTTGCTCTGTGTGTTTTTTACTGTGTGGGAGTGTGGTTGACTCCCTGGTGTTGTTTCAGGAGCTGGACAGTCAGGCTGGAGACCCGAAGGAGCTGGATGTGATTGAGAAAGACCTGCACAGACAGTTCCCCTTCCATGAGATGTTTGTGTCACGGGGGGGCCACGGGTTAGTTGTTTCAAACAATGGAATAATTGACCCTCACTCAGTGACTGATGTTTGACTTTTAGTCTTGTTTGACCTTTGTCCTTGTGTGTTCATGGGTTTGTATGTTTGTTTACCCACACAGGCAACAGGACCTGTTCCGTGTTCTGAAGGCCTACACACTGTACAGGCCAGAGGAGGGCTACTGTCAAGCCCAGGCCCCCATTGCTGCTGTGCTGCTCATGCACATGCCTGCTGAGGTGAACCCTGTGCCTCTGGGCTCATGCTTGAACTATAGTTCTCAAAATGACTGCCTGACCTGTGGTGTAGCTCAGTGAATAGTGCTTTAAACTAGCTTCCTATTTACAATTGAATTGTTTGTATGCTACACCTGTAGTTTTCCTGCTAGTTTGTGCTTTAGTTTTGGTTCCCTCTGCAAGGGAAGGTTCCGTTCACAATTTCCTCACACCACCATCTCTACTTTTTCCCACAGGATGCGTTCTGGGGGCTGGTCCAAATTTGTGAGAAGTACCTTCCTGGATACTACAGTGCTGGGCTGGTAAGACATGTGCCCTTCACAAATGCTCTACAGGAAAAGGCACAGAGTTAACTAGACCACACAAGATGTGTTTTGTTATCCTGTCTGTATGAGACTACATGCTCATCTGTCCCTGCAGGAGGCCATTCAGTTAGATGGAGAAATCCTGTATGCCTTGACTCGGCGCGTCTCCCCTTTAGTCTACCGCCACCTGGAGAAACACAAGATGGAGCCCATCCTCTACATGACAGAGTGGTTCATGTGTGCCTTCTCCCGCACCCTGCCCTGGGCCTCTGTGCTCCGCGTCTGGGACATGTTCCTCTGTGACGGTTTGTTGCAGAAACTTCCACACAAACATCTGTCTTGCATTCATTTAGTTACGACCTCCAATTGACACTATACATCTACAGTAAGGGAGAGTGGGTTAAGTTGAGGTATTTTTTTAAATTCACTCTGTCAAGGGAAATATAGTATTCTTTCTAACAAAGAAATCTACATATTTTTCAGGGTGATGGGTATCCCTGGAAATAATCTGAATTCATGTAAACATAACAGTTTTGAAAACATAGCATTTCTTTAAAAAAAAAAGTGGTCTCTTGGCACTCTTGGGGTAAGTTGAGCTGCTGGACAGGGTAAGTTAAGCCGTCTACACATTTCTCTGCTGAAGGAAATATTACCACTACCCTTTTAAAGCCATGGCAGTCTTTATTTCCCAAACACAATTCAACATAATCATAATCGCTTTTTGGTCTTTTAATAATTTTAAGCATCTTAACACGTTTAACACCTTTATAGAAAACTTTTAACATTGACCAGGCACTGTTGTTACCTCATATCCCAGCCATAATGCGTTGCATTTCACCTGGGAAGAGAACACTTATATTGGCTGAACCTACCCCATGGCCATTGGCTGAACCTACCCCATGGCCATTGGCTGAACCTACCCCATGGCCATTGGCTGAACCTACCCCAAGGCTAACATTTTGACTATATTACCCAAAACAGCTACAAGGATTCACTTTCATCCAAGGTTTAGGACCTCCTATGGAAGCTTATAGAGAGCCCAACTGATGTATTGCAAGGTCTTAAAATGATCTACTTTGGTTTATATACATTTGATTTGGTGAAAAAACAGTTTTTTGGACCTAACTTGTTTACCACTTTTTCCATGTGGTTTCTTCCTTTAGACGCCATAAAATTATGACCTCTCCCTTAATATTTGGTCAAATTATACATTTTGTGAATGGTTCCCCAGAAACAAGGGTGGCTCAACTTATCCCACTCTTCCTATTTGTTGATCACCCAAATTAGATAATCAATAAAGTTCCTGTGATGCTTGTAATTGTGGATTCTAACATCTGCGATCATCCCTCATGTCCAGTTAGTGACTGTGTGACCTCTGACCCCTCCCCCAGGTGTGAAGATCATCTTCCGGGTGGGCCTGGTGCTGCTGAAATGCATGCTGGGTACCCGTGAGAAGCTGAAGGCGTGTCAGGGCCAGTATGAGACCATGGAGCTGCTGAGGGCCATAGAGCCACGCTACATGCAGGAGGGCTTCCTAGTCAGGGAGGTAAGGACTTCACTAGCAGGGAATCAATGACGGTAGAGAGACACAGGACTTACCCAATAATAAACACAGTTAGAGATGCATAACCGCAGGATAAGTATGGTCATTGAGCAGACTGGGGTAGTAGAAAGGACCAAGAGAATGAGGTCACACCCCTATTTCACCCAGATTGAGAATAGTCATCTGTTTGTCTGTAGAGGACAATGGCTGTTCAGAAGTCTATAGTACTGTGGAAATGTAGAGTTCAGGGTGGAAGTTCAAGTGATGCAGAGAGAGACACATTGACCACAGTTCTGACTAGTCTGTGTCTAGTCCCTTTCCCTGGCTTCGTGTGAGTGTCTCTTCAGTTTGACAATGGCTTCTCTGACCATTCTCACTGTGAGAAGCTCCTTCTGCCTCAGGCAGTTTGACATTTACTAACAAGGTTAAGATTAGGACTGGAATGAATCCCCACTGAAAAGCCTTCTCTCCTCTTGGCCATTATCCCTGGTCTTTTTGCATGACATTTCCTACAAGGCAGAATTTCTATTTAGTAACACTATGTGCCTGTAATGTCAACCACCATCAGTAACCTCTCTTCTCCTCCCTCAGGTTCTGGAGGTGCCTGTGTCAGAGCGGGACGTTGAAAGGGAGCACCATGTTCAGCTGAAGCGCTGGAGGAAGAACCGTGGTGAGCTTCACTGCAAGTCCCCTCCCAGAATGCACGGTGCTAGGGCTATTATGGCTTCGGAGCCTCCCAGTCGCCAGGACCTGCGTCAGAACCCCACCATCATCGTAGAGTCGCCCCTGCCTCCCCCTCAGCCTACACCTCGGCTGAAGAAGGGAGAGAAGAGCAAGGAGGAGAAGAGCAAGAAGAAAGGAAGTACGAAGAAAGCCCCTACTGTCATGGAGATCCCCAACCCTTATCCTTTAGCCGGTGACCCCCAGAGAGATCCCCAGCTTCCACTGAGAGATCCTATGCCTACTCTCAGAAACTCAACAGTACAGCAGCCCCTCGTCAATGACACACCCCTCCCAAACACACCTGATGACTCTCCACCGCCACACCAACCAACGCTTAACGACCAGTCTCTTCTAACAGTGTCGCCCCTCCAGAAGTCCACACAGAGCCTGAGTAGCATTGAGGCAGATCAGGACACATACCTGTAGCTCTTGCTTTGGGCAGAGGGTGGAACAGCATGTCTGAAACTGGGCATGATGGGTACAAGGTGGAGTGAATAGTAAAAGAGAAACTGGAACAATCCCTGTGTTATCCTGGACATGACTCACTTCCACAATGAGTCTAAATCTGATGTCACCCAGACACAAAAAGCTTTGCTCTGCCCCAGTCCAGGCATATGTGCCACCTGACCTCTTGTGGGATGGCTGGATGGCTCTACGGAGGATGTTCCAGTTGTCATTGGGACGATCTCAATGGCATACTACTTGCGTCCTCTCTCCTCGTCTCCTTCTCAAAAGCCATTGGATGAGAAAGCCAGAGGTCTCTCCCCTCTGACTTTCTCCTCCAGTGGGTTTTGAGAAGGAGATGAGAAGCGAGGACACAAGGATTATGACATTGAGATCTTCCCATTCACTCACTCACTTTAGGCCCTCTGCATGCCAACCAAGCCCTCTGTCTGTTTACCAGGCATTAGCACAGCTCCGCCATCAACCTGCAACTGGGTGTATCATGGCCAATGGCACTGCTGCCCAACCATGTGCCACAATTGTATATTTTTCTATAGATGTTTTTTTCTTCCCTGCTTGCTTTTAAGACACCGTGTTGCCTGGACCACACAGTCAGCAGCATTCACTAATGCGTCACTTCTAAGTGTTCTACTACTTTAACCCATATGTTACCTCTTCATTATTCTTTACTCTGACTATTAGTGATGTGAAAGGGAGACATGTTACTCATTTACTGGTAGTGTAGTTATTGTATACATGATGAATTCCTTTTTAAACATGTCAAAGACCACCCAATAGTGTACCGGGTTCTAGGGTTTTACTCAACCTGCCTTTGTTTGGGCAAAATGCGTGTTTAAAAAAAATATATTAATTCAAATCTCCAAATCACCTGTGGTGTGTAAAGAAATAGGAATGCTTAAGAAAGAGAGAAATATTGTTTATAGTCCCAGTTAGCCTTGGTGATAAGCAAAGAGCGCTTCCATTCTTCACCACCAGAGAGCAGCCTTGGTATGTGCTTCCATCTGTTACATTCCCCTTCCTAAAAAGGAACGCACAACAATCTTGTCTCAAATTTACAATATGAGGACATACACTCCCTATCAATTCCGTACTTTCCATACTTTCAAAGGAACTTCGTTAGCATGTTTTACTTTCCAGTGAAACATGACGTGTGCCTCGTACGTGTGCATAAATCCTCCGGACCAGCATGACTTGTGACTGTTTATTCTCCTAGTCAGGTGGTAATGGGCCTGATGTCCTGAGACCAGACATATCCTCACTGTGCCAGACTGTTCCAGTCCCTATGTAGCATTTAACTCGTGTAAGATAAGTGAAAGGGAGAGAGGACTGGACATTCCTCACAATATGTCACATTCCTACCCTTGGGTTCCTTAAAAGCCAATTAGTCTTGTGGCTAACATGCATGGTCTTCTCTGTATCGTGTATGTATTAATGCATGTTCCTATTTTTAACACTTCATTTGCTGTGTGTGCTATGCCAGTTAGCTGTGAAGTGTTGACCTCTGCTCCTTGCGACGGGTGTGCTAGGTGTTCTGGACCTGGCAGGCTAGTTACTGTATCTCTGTGGTATTGGAAAGATGTGAATGACCTCATTGCTACACTGAGTGACCGATCCAGAAGGTGCAAAGATGTGATTAGAATCATCAGTGATCCACTTCCTTTTACTAGATACTTAGTTGTCTCAATGCAGACGGGCAAAGAGGGTTTCTGTACATGGTGATTGAGACCTTACTTTTGGGAAATGTTTGGAACCTTCATGTTTTGGGATAACGTGGGAGCCTTTCCATTTTTAAATCAGTGTAATTCATTTGGGAATGTCGTGAGGTCTGCTATGATCCTGCCTTTTCTTTGGGGAAGAAACAAACTTATTGGACAGTGACCATAACCTTTTTGAGGAATTCAGTTTAGAGGGAGCTTAAGGTTTGCAATCAAAGGTATCAAGTTTAAATATTCTGTTTACAGCACGATGGGAAATGATTCATTAGGGATTAAGATGTGCATGACTCAATGCACATCAAGTATTATTACACATTCCACTGAATCCTGCAACTTTCTTATACAAGTCACCTCTAAGACCTCACTAAAAAGCAATACAAGTTGAATGGAGAGCAAATAACAAAGCCTTTCTCCACCTAAGTGCATAGTGGCCTGTATTACATACTTCCCATTCTGCAGGTATTCTAGTTTAACTTGATGCTTCAAATGTGTAGATAAGACTAATTTGTAAAATGACGTTATTTTGTAATGAACATTTATTTTTTTCAATTGTTTCCATGCTACATATTTTATTTAACAACCAATAATCAAAATCCACCATTTGCCATATCATGGTAGACTTATCTGTTTTAGCTAGACAATTTTGACACTAGTTTCACAGTTTGAAAAGCAAACACAAAAGTCAATGCTTTCTTCCCTAGAAATATCTTCTCAGCAGAATGCTGGTTTTAATTGTTCTTCTGAAGAGACCTCTGGTATTAATGTCAACCATCAGTAAATATATCATATGTTCTGTATTTCTCCTAGAAGGGGTTACATATTGTTGTTTTTTCAAATAAAATCACTTTGATCTTCACCAACTAATGACTTTGCAAATTGGTTATTTAGTATAGTAGTGAGCCTGATGAGGTTTGTGGGGTGAGTTTACTTTATAGCAGCAGAGGGCGCAGTAGAGCTGTAGAAGACCGTATACACAGTGTACAAAACAGGAACACATTCCTACACCCAGAACAGCCTCAATTCGTCAGGGCATGAACTCTACAAGGTGTCAAGCATTCCACAGGGATGCTGGTCCATGTTGACGCCAATGCCACAGTTGTGTCAAGTTGGATGTCCTTTGGGTGGTGGGCCATTCTTGATACACACACAGGAAACTTATGCCTGGTAAAAATGAGCAACTTTGCAGTTTGACACACTCAAACTGGTGTCCCTAGCACCTACTACTATACCCCGCTCAAACGCACGTCAATCTTTTTGTCTTGCCCTTTCCCCCTCTGAATAGCGCATACACAATCCATGTCTCAATTTTCTCAAGGCTTAAAAATCCTTCTTTATACTGGTCTCCCCTTCATCTACACTGATTTAAGTGAACTTAACAAGTGACAATGAGGGATCATAGCTTTCACCTGGTCAGTCTGTCATGGAAAGAGCCGGTGTTCCTGATGTTTTGTACACATTGTAGACTTGTCTTCCAAGAACGCTCAAACACTTCAACCAATTAAGGAAATATTTGACGTCTCTTTTTACCCTCATTTCTGCGATGTGTAACCTACTCGAGGTGAGGTCATCCCAAGGTACTTCTGCCACCCTGACTAATTATACACGCGGTTTTGTTTTTCTTCATTTGATTTGATGGTCAAACATCTCTTATTCCCACCTCGAGGTGTGAGATAATTGGAGTGAATGCCTAACCTCTTCCCCTTGTTCAGCACAAATTGCCACCTCTACGCCCCCAATAAACCCATTTCTGGTCAGACAATAGGTGGACTACCTGTGTCTCCAAGCAACAGGTCATTTCTTTCCTTGAGGTCGGTAGGCATGAATAATTAGGTCTTTCCATTTCTATTGTTTCTTGTGTCAAATGAACAAATGCAAGTCAAGATTTAAAAATGACTAAACAATTACCAGAATTTGAATTGATTATATTGAATTGTTTTATTTGGTACAGAGAACCAAACATATTGAAATACTTGTAAAATGCTGAATACACTTTATTGTGCATCATTTCACAAGTTTGATAATAGCTGGTTGCATGGGGCTTTGCGAAACCATGGTAAAGAGTACAATGATTTGTTAGTCACATTTTGTATTGCCTCTTGCTCTCGTGGTCTCTAAACTGGCTGGAGGTATGTCAACAGTTAATGGTCTAGGAATCCATGCACCCACCGTTACGCACTCGCTCTCAGCAGTGGACACCTGCCCTTCTTTCAGGGCCCCCGCTCCATTTACATCTCAAAGGGGGACATCAAGAAGGCCCTTTCTGTGCTCTTCTCCACTCTGCAGAAACGATCTGATTTATCTGTTCAACGGAAATATGTGCCTTTACAAATCCATCCCTCCCTTCTTGTCCTCCGCTAATAGAGATGAGGAGAAGGAGCAGGAAAAGAGAGACTTGTGGTCCTGATCCTTCGACCTAACGGACCCCTGTCACAGTGGTTGATTCATGTGATGCCGGTTGCTTGGAACTCAATGCTCCCATGGCTCTTTGTGTTAAGGAATAGGGGGCACGGCGAAGTGCAAAGCAAAATCCGCCTGTATTTCTGAGGTATCCGATTCCCATGTTTGATGGCACATGACAGGTTGGCTCAGGTCAAATTAAAAGGCAGAGGTAACGAACATGTCTACGGACCTCGTTAAAGGCCATGCAGGTGAGCCTTTCAAGGCCTGGTGAAATAGGTGTCATTTATCACACCTATGGAAAACATTAGGTGTTGTGTGAGGAGCCCTACTCAGGAAGGGGGTATGGGGCAGGCCTGATAATTGAATCATCCCAGTGTTTCTCCATGTGGAGTTCTCATCAACTGTCAAAGGGAAACTACACTTTGACGTTTTCCCTTCCTTATGAAGATGTAGTTGCCTGTAGCAACCTTGTGTAACACTGGTAACACACAATGTCTATATTTATATATGCACGGGGAAGTTGTGCAAAGCAATGCTTGTCTTTGTGTATATGCTGTGCTAACACTGCACTTACTTACAAATCCCTTCCTCCATACAGACTTTGCTTGTCTCGTGTGTCCTTGTAAATATTCCCCTTGTTTTGGCTTGTGTATTCCTAACCATTCCAAACAGGCTGCCGTTTATTCGTGTTATCATTATGTCTGTTAATGTTTTCAGTGTTGAGTTTAGCCTGCGGGCCCCAGTACGCCACCATACGAGGCTTTTGAAAACACGTGGGACTGCAATTTTGCCAGCTCTTCTACATTTTTCCATGTTAATATTATCCTCATATGGGGTCTAAGTATACACTTAATTCCAAGGTGGTAAATGTGACTTATGATAACAAGCAAGAATGCCCAAGGGCACGTTTTAAAGGGAACTGAAATACTTAATGTCATCATGGTCTTTACTCCAGTTATCCCCAGTTGACATACGCCCTGCGGCTAAAAACAAATCAAATACAGCGATTGAATAGTCCAAGGACTAAATTCAGCCTGCCAATCAGTAGACTCTTATCTGATGAACAATAGAGACGGTGTTCATCTTGTAAGCTACAATAAAGTGTGGGTGAATGGTGGAAAGACAAGTGAAGCGTAGTAAGTGTCTGCTAATCACCTTGGTGCTAAGCCCACGGAACACTGAGCAGAAAGAGATGATGGGTGTGTGCGGGGGCTGAATGATACACACCTGTGTGCCCTGCAAAGGCTGTCACAATCCTGGGTGTTGAAGCTTTTCATTTCCTCTTACACAGCTCCCCTCCACTACGACCCCTCTAATCCATCTCCTCCTCCAGCTCAGCAGTGCCAGAGGCAGGCTCAATTAGGGCTGAAGTTTTGTCAAGAAAATGAACCATGAAGCGTACACCCACATTCTCACCCTGAAACTCATGAACCTTGGTCCAAGTTACGTTGGTGTCTCCCATGCTTGTCTTAATCATGTACTGGATGTTAAACTAATCCCAAATGATCTGACTCTGGGCATGTTCTTCCTCATATAATGCTTGTAAAACTAATAATGGGCGATTCAGCGGAATTCACATGTTATAGTCTCAGTCTCCTCATCATCCTTCCATCTGATATACTTTATCCTTTTTGCTGCAGCTCTCTTCCCCTCTGATTGCTGAATCATTAAATATTGTTTACCTGACGGTTATATCATGTACTCCTCCTTCACAAAGCTCGTGACCCTTGTGACCTAAATCATTATTGCCCTATTTCTAAACGTTCTAGCTAAAATATTAGAATCCTTGATTAATTCTCATCGAAGATCTTATCTTTGAAATCTATTCTAAATGTACATCAGTCAGGTTTTAGATCAAGTCATAGTACTATCTCTGCTGCATCCATAGTTATAGATGTGGTTAATGGTTTGGACAAAAGGCAACATTGTGCTGCCCTCTTCATTGACCTGTCAAAGGCTTTCGATACTGTTGATCACTCACTGCTAATTCAGAGGCTTTCCAAATTGGCCTAGGTAGACCAGGCTGCATGTAACTGGCAAAATAATTACTTGACCGATAGAACTCAACGTGGATCTACTGATGGTGTTAAATTAGGTTTCCTGGATATTATGAAAGGTATCCCGCAGGGGTCGATTCTGGGTCCTGTACTTTTGACTGTTACATGAACAATATAATTTACATTTACATTAACAATATCATCATCTTTATTGTCTGTAAAGAACTGTAAACTGCACTTGTATGCTGATGATACTGTTGTGTATGCTATTTCCCCCACGGTTGACCAGGCTTTAACTGAACTACAGGCTGCCTTTATTGTATTACAGAAGCTTTATTGACCTGAAATTAGTGTTGAATGCAGGTAAATTGAAGTAAGTATATGTTGTTCTCTAGAGCGCATGTAAATAACTCTGATTTATATGTAGTTGGGATGGTGTCCATATTGATCGTGTCCCTGCTTACAAATATCTGGGCATCTGGATAGATAAAAAGCTGCCTTTTAAAAAGCATATTTATGAGTTAAGAAGCTGAGAATAAAAATGGCCTTCTTCCATAGAAATAGGTCCTGCCTCTCGCTAAATAGTAGAATGCAGATTATTTAGTCAGTCCTAGACTATGGGGTTGTCATTTATATGAACGCAACTGCCTCTTCATTAAATGCGGTTTATCATAGCGCACTGCGCTTTATTACAGACGACAATTGTAGTACTCATCACTGCCTTCTCTACCAGAAAGTTAGTTGGCCCTCTTTGATGTCTCGTACATTGCTATATTTTCATTTATAAAGCCCTTTTACAAAAAGTCCCACGGTACCTCAGTTCTTTAGTCATCTTTAGACATATGAGTTACATATGAGCTAACTCTGGGAATTCCTTTGGTCTCTACTGAGTTAGGAAAATCAGCTTTTAGTTTTCTTGCTCCTTATTTGTGGAATAATCTTAAGAATGTTCTTAAATGTGATGTTTTGGTGCCTCTAGGGGAATTCACAAAGTTGATTGAGGACTGATGAATGTGTTTTTATGGCTTTTCTTCTGCTTGCATTTAGTATTTATATGAATGTGTGTATTTTCTGTCATCTCTGTCATTCAGGGCTCATCTGTAAAATAGACCTTGGTCTCAGTATGACTCCCTGATTAAATAAAGGTTCAATAAATACATGAAATAAAACCATCTTAAGAGATTTAAACATGGCAAAGGGTTTCTGAACTCTGTTGCTTTGGTGGCACTGATTGTCAGTAATTAAAAGGCCCAAGCAGGTAGAGAGTTTGCTGTTAAATGGATTTCTGCTGGGGGTGTTTGTTTAGATGTGCTTATGGTGGTTCCTGGTCAGTGGGTGATGAGTAACATACACAGATGGTGGGCATAAGCAGCCCGGCCCGGGAACTTATTAGCCTCCCATGTCTAATTCAGCCCTATGCAGCCCACTCCCACTGAGCCCCCAGAGGACTGCCTTGCCTGCTTCTGTAACTCTACCCTCTGTGGTAGGACTCCATTGTTGATGGAGGGGGGCCACTGGCTTATCTAGTCCCACAGAGGGTGGAGTGGGACAAACAGGCTCAGGGGCTCCCAGAGAGAGGGCATGGAGGGGGTGGGACGGGGGAGACCTGCTTTGCTTCTCTGTTTGAGCAGCCTTTTTCAAGCAAACTATCTTGTTTTAAGATGGCATTACGTTTCTGTTCTAGCATGTTGTTGTGATGCAACTGCATCTCCGATTTTTGATTCGAATCAAATGAATCACAATTTTTTTTTGTCACATGCTTCGTAAACAACAGGTGTAAATTAACAGTGAGTTGCTGATTTATGGGCCCTTCCCAACAATGCAGAGAGAAACATAGTAGAAAGATAATACTAGGAATAAATGCAAGCGTTAAGTAAGCGATATCTTGGTTATATACACGGGGTACCAATACAGAGTCGATGTTCAGGAGTATGAGATAAATATAGTGACTTCGGAAAATATTCATACCCGTTGACTTAAACATTTTTATTTACATTTTTTTTAATCTCATATTTTTATTGAAAATGAAATACAGAAACATCTCATTTGCATAAGTATTCACACCCCTGAGTCAATACGTGTTTGAATCAGCTTTGGCAGCGATTACATCTGTGCATCTTTCTGGATAAGTCTCTAAGAGCCTTGCACACCTGGATTGTACAATATTTGCACATTACTATTTTTAAAATTCTTCAAGCTCTGTCAAGTTGGTGGTTGTTCATTGATAGACAGCCATTTTCAAGTCTTGCCACTCAGGAACTTTCAATGTCGTCTTGATAAGCAACTCCAGTGTATATTTGGCCTTGTGCTTTAGGTTATTGTCCTACTGAAAGGTGAATTTGTCTCCCTGTGTATGTTGGAAAGCAGATTTCCCCCTAGGATTTTGTCTGTACTTAGCTCTAGTCCATTTTTTTTAATCCTAAATAAACTCCCTAGTCCTTGCTGATGCAAGCATACCCATAACATTATGCAGCCACCACCATGCTTGAAAATATGAAGAGTGGTACTCAGTGATTTGCCCCAAAAATAACACTTTGTATTCAGGAAGCATGTTTTGCAATATATTCTTCCTGTACAAGCTTTTAACTCTTGTCATGTAGGTTAGTATTGTGGAGTAACTAAACTAATCCATCCTCCATTTTCTCCTATTACAGCTGATTTTAAGTTCCTAAGCTGTTTACTTCCTCTCCAGCAACAGAGTTAGGAAGGACTAGGTGTACAACATCCAAAGTGGAATATTCAATGTCAGGATTTTGAAATGGTATTTTTACCCATCTACCAATGGGTGCCCTTGTTTACGAGGCATTGGAAAACCTCCCTGGTCTTTGTGGTTGAATCTGTGTTTGAAAGTCACTGCTCGGCTGAGGGACCTTACAATTATCTGTATGTGTGGGGTACAGAGATGAGGTAGTCATTAAAAAGTCATGTTAAACACATGTAGAAATGTTTCCTCCTGAACTTATTTAGGCTTGGTATGACAAAGGGGGTGAATACTTATTGGCTCAAGACATTTCATGTTTTTATTCATTTAAAAAAAGAAACATAATTCCACTTTGACATTATGGGGTGTTGTGTGTAGGCCAGTGACACAAAATCTAAATGTATTCCATTTTAAATTCAGACTGTAACACAACAATAATTGGAAAAAGTGAAGGGGTGAATACTTTCTGAAGGCACTGTATGTACAGTACCTCTCAACCAGCTTCACCTTGAATGCTTTTCCAACAGTCTTGAAGGAGTTCCCACATATGCTGAGCACTTGTTGGCTGCTTTTCTTTCACTCTGCGGTCCAACTCATCCCAAACCATCTCAATTGAGTTGAGGTCTGGTGATTGTGGAGGCCAGGTCATCTGATGCAACACTCCATCACTCCTTCTTGGTCAAATAGCCCTTACACAGCCTGGAGATCTGTTGGGTCATTGTCCTGTGGAAAAACAAATGACAGTCCCACTAAGCGCAACCTAGATAGGATGAAGTATCGATGCAGAATGCTGTGGTAGCCATGCTGGTTTAGTGTGCCTTGAATTATAAATAAATCACTGAGAGAGTTACCAGCAAAGCACCCCCACAACATCACATCTCCTCATTTGGTTGGCCGAACTCCATTTAAAGAGTCATTGTCGTATTCCTATTGGCTTGAAGCCATATGACCTCCTGAGTCTACTGTATACTTCTTGCCTCCTGTTTGTGGCTTTGTGATGTGATTCATAACCAAGGTGATTTTGTTTTGGGTGATGAGTCTCCTGTCCTGTTTGTTTTCCCACTCCTTTGTGTGCCACCACAATAGGAAAACGGATGACATTGCACAAATGCCCACACAGTGATATCCACTGTGCACTGGACAGGAAGTGTGGTTCAAACGGGATTAGGTTAAAGGTCAGCCAGATGCATTATAGGGGGCCGCCAGAGGGGGAAACAGAGTGGGCAGTGGGTTAGCGTTCGAGGGCCTGTTTATTTTACAAACAGTGGGAGCAGATTAGTATGGAGCCGGGCTCCCCCAACCATATGGGTAGGATGTCCTCTGTTGGAAGGCACTCAACAAACCATTGTGCTCTCTGAGCAGAGATGGGACCACACACTGACACTATTTTAGTCACTACTAATGATCTGAGACAAGACAGTAGGCTATGATATTGTGGCCAACATTTATTTTCTTTAAAAAAATAATTCTATTTTCAACTTGATTCCACTACCACTACAAAGCAAGGATACAGTAATGTATGAAAAACAATCCCCCCCCCCCAACACATTTGGGTCATCAATATTCTGGGTGCATGCAGGTTCTGTCCAGAGCGTGGTTAGGAGCTAAAAACAGGAAGTGTATTGCAATCACCACCCCTGAATTGGCTGGCTGTAGTAGGATGCCTCAGAAACGGTGCTTCCAAACAGCCAGATGACTCTGTTCAACTGTGCCAGAACATAATACTGCTGCTGTGCTGACAGCACTACTGCAATAATGCTCTGAGATGAGTCCATGTTTGGATTGGCGTAATCTAGTAGCACCATTATCAAATACTCTCTATGACGTCTTCAGTCACAGACGGCACATTGCTGGTATTGTTCAGACAGTTCAGACAGAACTTGGTGCCTGGATGTGTGGGGTAGTATAGGCTTAGGGGTGCTGGGAAAAGCAGACCCTGGGATAGGCTGTAGTGTAGCCGACACGGTGAGGAGATGGACTAATGGAGCTGGAGTCTCCGGGGTACTCTCTGGCTTCTCTTAAATCAGACAGCTGAGAGGCCTGTATTAGAACAGGGGTACAGTACACGCACACCCCCCACCTCCATCCCACCGTGGTCTACTCTGGTCTCAGCACTCCGCCAGCCTGCCGTTATGACCAGATGAGGGGAAACCTGAGCATTAGAGGGTGCTCTCTCCGCAGAACGGAACAATAAAAATAACAGCAGTTTTGATGTTCAACAGTGTTGATGGGGCCCCTCTCTTTAAAAAATCAGTCCAGGAGTACAGTAGTGGAGGGAAATGTTGCGCACTGGTGTGGGCTGGAGTGAACAGAAAGCTGGTTTGTTTCCCATGCAAAGAGATTGAGTTTAGTTTGAGTGTTATTTACAGTAAACCAAGGTGCTATCAGCTGTACAGTTTTGTTGTGGAGTAGCATTGACAAAGGCCTTACGTCTCCACACTGGACTATGATTGAGGATGATCAGGTCTGAGCACCGGGACTTGTTAACACTGGAGGCTGAGTGAAAACTGCCACTAGGTTATAGCCCAGCTCCCGGCCTGGTCAGGGTTCCACATTGTTGGTTTATGTTGGATTAGCGTTGTTACAGAATGTGGTTTTTGATTCAACTTTTCATGCCCTCTCACAGATTTTGGTTTACTAAGGGGGCTGTTATACTAAGACTTCTCTGAATGGGTTCAGCTGCAGGACATTTCTGAATACAGTAGATATATATATATATATATTCTGGAAACAATCTTCAATTCTCATCCATTACAATCTCAGAGACAGGTGTTTGTCACTGACTGGAGCATCACCACAATGGTGGTGGTTAGGTTACTGCAGTACTACATGTCCAGAGATGGATAGCTGAAGAACTATGGTTAGGTTACTGCAGTACTACATGTCCAGAGATGGATAGCTGAAGTACTATGGTTAGGTTACTGCAGTACTACATGTCCAGAGATGGATAGCTGAAGAACTATGGTTAGGTTACTGCAGTACTACATGTCCAGAGATGGATAGCTGAAGTACTATGGTTAGGTTACTGCAGTACTACATGTCCAGAGATGGATAGCTGAAGAACTATGGTTAGGTTACTGCAGTACTACATGTCCAGAGATGGATAGCTGAAGTACTATGGTTAGGTTACTGCAGTACTACATGTCCAGAGATGGATAGCTGAAGTACTATGGTTAGGTTTAAGATGTACATAACTGTACACTTAAAGGGGCAAACTGCAGTTGCTTCATCCATTTAATTTGTATTTTTTACCCCTTTTTCATGGTATCCAATTGTTTTAGTAGCTACTATCTTGTCTCATTGCTACAACTCCTGTACGGGCTCGGGAGAGACGAAGGTCGAAAGTCATGTGTCCTCCGATACACAACCCAACCAAGCCGCACTGCTTCTTAACACAGCGTGCATCCAACCCGGAAGCCAGCCGCACCAATGTGTCGGAGGAAACACCGTGCACCTGGCAACCTTGGTTAGCATGCACTGCGCCCGGCCCGCCACAGGATTCACTGGTGCGCGATGAGACAAGGATCCTCCCAAACCCGGATGACGCTAGGTCAATTGTGCGTCGTCCCATGAACCTCCCAGTTGCGGCCGGTTACGACAGAGCCTGGGCGCGAACCCAGAGTCTCTGATGGCACAGCTGGCGCCCTTAACCACTGCACCACCCGGGAGGCCCTACTTCCATTTTTTGGGACTTTTTAAGTCATGATAAACACCTATTGATTCTTGATGAATATTACTAATAGCCTCATGAGCTTAGCTCAACTGTCGTACCCTGTCAGAAACCAAAATATACTCTTGTTTTACTCCTTTGTAAACATTGCAAATGTATGAGGATAAAGAGAGTTGCACACTCCCTGTAATTTATTGTGTAAATCCCCAACGTTTCGGCATCACTGTGCCTGAAGAAGTTTATATATGGAGTGTGCAACAACTGTATTATTTATAGCTTATAGTTTATACGCCGTTAGTCAGCACCTCTACATAATTATCTCTGGGTGTGCGCCACCTCATGTTTTTTATTCAAGCCTCGTAAGTGTAAAGAAGCACTGTACATCCTCAAATCACAGTGAAAACGTTTATCCAGTGGTTCCATTTCTCCAGCCCCATCTCTCAGCTCTTCACCAAACCAGCGGTGAGATGCCCACCTTGTTATTGTTTCAACTGCCGATTAACCCCTTTAACTGTGTTAAGCATTATTACCCTATGCTTTTTTTCCCAGGGTTGACAGATAATTGTCGTAGATGTTTCATGCTAATTGATCAAAAGTGTAACTGTTGTGTTTTGGGAAGAATAATAGCCAGAATATTCATGTAAGTGAGTACATGTCAGATGTTTGTATTTAAAAAAATATCTAGAATAAATGTCTTCCCCTGAGGATGATGACATAACTCTGATTGGAGTCGATGAAGTACCAGCATTCCTGAACACATCTGGATGGAGTTTAGGGCTAGGGTTTGGTTATGTTTCTGCATATGTGTGTAATACTCAGGTATTCGGTATTAATCTCATTGAGGTCCCTTTATCACTGTGATTGCCTGGGGGTGTGCTGTCATCCGGCTCTACCGCAGGCTGTGATTTGGCTCAGGTCTCATCAGGCACAGCCATTAATAGTTGTACGAACACTGCAGATGAGAAAGTTGATCTAATCACAGAGAAACACGATCATGGACAAATGAGCCATCAGGAGTCTATACTGCCTCTTCCAATCAACATGTTTTATTTGACTTGTCCTTTTCGTTTGCTGCAATGCAGTCACAACTGCTTTGCCGCAAAAGTTTTGGGGAATTCATCAACATCTGATGTGGTTTTAGTGCATACCGATATGGCCCATTTCTAGCATGGTTTACAGTATATAGAGTACTCTATGGGTATGTTATATGAGGTGACTGAGCTGCGGGGTGGGTGGGTGGGTGTGTGAGGGGCTGGGCAAACCTGAGAAAGCAGAGTTGGGATGGCGTGCGGGCAGCGCCGGCAAAAGAGATCAGTCAGGAGGGGAGAGTGGCGGCGCTGCCAGCGATAACAGCAGGAAAGATAATAAAGAAGAAGGTGTTTCCTGTGAGCACTCCCTCAGGAACACACGGACTCCTCCACACATTGTTACGGCCTTATTGCAACCGTGGCTATAGCCCCAGAGACGGTCGCCGTCTTAAACTGGCTTACTATAGACTGGGAAGAAAATCAAACAGCCTTGGTTATCACAGGAAGGGAGGGGGTTTAAGTTGTGAGCTGCAGTCTGGACTTCTTTGAGATCTACACTTCATAAACGCACATAAACACTATCCATCAACTCAGTCAGTTGAGACAATGGACTTGGCACACAATGCCTGGCCTCGCTGACGAAGATAGTGATGTTCTCCTGGATGAGGTAGTGTGTGTCAGCCGTTGTGCTGATATCCCTCTACTCTCGGCCCGGGGGTTGGAGCCACATGTGATTCAGCTTCAGCCTCTCCAGATGTCACAGGTGCACTCAATTTTATCACACATTACCCACTGGGCACAGACATCAACTCAACGTCTATTCCACGCTGGTTCAATGTCATTTCATTTGTTTTACGTGGAAACAACGTTGATTCAAGCAGTGTGTGCCCAGTGGGTAGATTCTCAATCAGGTTGCGCGTTTCTTTCTTTGAAATTCCATCTAATGAAGAAGTCATGGCCAATGCTTTTCTCGTTTAAATAATCCTGACCAAAGACACAGTGAACAATGCCTTGTTTAGTAGTGCTGTGTTTGCAAGCTGTGGGTTCCAGTTGAAAGAGCCCAGGACCAAAGGCTGAGCCCAGCTATGCAGCTGACTCTTATTTAAAGTCACCCAAGCACTGGCTCAGTCAGAGAGAGCAAGGCCTGTAATTAAGATAACAATGAGTCTCTCTGCCTGGTGAACATATTGGCTGACTGCTGGTGACCACAGTGTTATTGATCAAAGCTGTTTGAGTGGGTAGAAAGGACGAGGAAGGAAAGGACAGGAGGAAAGGCTGTTTGACTATATGAACAGGTGACAGCTACCCCAAAGCCCTGGCCACTTTTTTAGGCCCAGATGTTAATAGTATCGTCTACTGTGGTCAGAATGTGCCACCCAGGAGCACCATGCCATTACTGAGGGATATTGTAAAAACACAGGACCTGACGTCTTTTGGCATCAGGCACAATTGGTCATTATATCCCTATCAGAACGGGCCCTGGGTGAACAGAGACAATACAGAGCCCTGACAGAGCTGGAGACTGGCTGCCTGGCTGGCCTAGCAAAGTTACACTTTATCAAGAGAGGTTCTTCCTCCTGAACACACCCAATGTTTTGACCTAGCTTAGTCGCAGTCAGAAATAACCCGGGCAATGTTCCCTTACGTTATTTTCCCTCAGCCACTTGGCCGACTCAGAGAAAGGATCGCACAGACTTCAATTCATTGGAGGAAACTGTATTTATAACTATATTTAGCTGTAGTGTTTCGGATACTCAAAGGGGATTTACTAAATTGGCATCAAAGTATCTTTTAATGACTATAAATCTCACTTCTAGTTGCATCAACATGAACTTTGACCCGTTTTGGTGAAAACTCATCAGTGAGCATTTGCACCGTTCAGCAGTTAAAGACCAGGGCAGAGCCGTGCAAAAACAGTAGCTTCTTAAAGAATGAATAATCCAGTGTTCGTTGTGGTGATCCAGCGGCGGCTGCTACACACGTGTGTTAGTGTGGTGTGACCAAGCCTGGATACAGATGGTGGGGTGGAGCTGATCCAGCTGGGACTCCACCCACGGCCTCTCTCTCTCTCTCTCTCTCTCCTTCCCTCCCTCCTGCTATCGCTCTGATGTAATGGGAGAGGCTGCGATGGCTGCCCCGAAGGGGCCTTCCTCACCTCCAAACCGAGTTGAAAAAGTCGGAGGTTTCGCAAAGGAGAACCATAAAACAGTCCCGGTGACTTGCACGTAGAGCCGTGTACTGCAGAGAGCAGAAAAGCGTGAGACACCGACAGAGTAAAGGAAAGGGACTGAGACAGAGACAGCAGGTCATTGAGAAACTGTGGAAGGAGACTGGATAAAGAGCTACATTATCGTAGGGCCTCTTGTTTCTGTGAGAAACAGCTTCTTAGCTGAGCGCTATGTCTAAATTGAAGGGAATAAGGACTCCTCCCCCTCCCCTAACCCTCCAAGCCCAGATGGAGCAGGAGAATGTACAAGTCAGCCTGTATAAGTGACCACTTCATGACACCACTATTCCTCTGACTATTTAGCTTAGCTAAAACATGATCTTTGAAGTATCTTGATCTCTATAGTCATGGGTATTAGGTAGGGTCGCCTAGTGGTTAGAGTGTTGGACTAGTAACCAGAAGGTTGCATGTTCAGACCCACAAGGTACAAATCTGTCATTCTG